>NC_091685.1:116614772-116917803 GCF_041296265.1 Equus caballus | reverse complement strand
CTACCCATGAAGCAATATATTGCTATCTGAAAGAGGACTTAGTTTAGTTGTAATAGTGTATTGTGAAGTCCACAGCAACTACAAAAAAAATTAAAATAAAAACGTATAATTAATATCCTAAGAGAGGTGAGAAAACAGAATCATATAAAATGCCAGCTTATAACCTGGGAAGACAGAAAACCTGTAAAAGACACCCCCAAAAGGGGGGAGAAGGATTAAGTAGAAAGAGGTACAAATATTGTAGCTATTATTCCAACAATATAAATAAGCACTTTAATTATGAATGGTCTAAATACCTCAATCAAAAAACAGAGACTGTCAGGGAAAATAAAAAAATAAGATCAACTATATTTTGCCTATAAGAAATCCATTTTAAATATACAGATATGTATTTTTTAAAGTAAAGGGTTGGAGGAAGATATACCATGCTAACACCAATTCAAGGAAGCCTGGAGTACTCTATTAGTCTCAGACAAGGAAGGCTTCTGAGCAAAGAAAATTATCAGGAATACATAGAAGCATTGCATAATGATAAAGGGGTCAGTACTCCAAGAAGATATAATAATCCTTAACGTGTATGCAGCTCACAACAGAATGTCAAAATACATGAGGCTAAAACTGATAAACTGCAAGGTGAAACAGACAAATCTACTATTATTGTTAGAGATTCAACCTCTCTATCAGCAATTGACAGATCCAGCAGGCAGAAAACTAGTGAGGATATAGATGTACTGAGCAGCACCATCAATCAACTGGATCTAACCACAACAAAGAGAGATTTATGAAAGTCAGGTACAATATTTAAAAATCAATTGACGTAATCCATCAAAACAACAAGCTAAAGAAGAAAAATCATGTGATCATATGAATAGTTGCAAAAGAAGCTTTTGACAAAATCCAATACTCGTTCATACCAAAAATGTTCAGCTAACTAGCCATAGAGGGGAACTCCCTCACTTTGATAAAGAATATCTACAAAAAATCCACGACTAACACCATACTTAATAGTGAGAGACTGAGAACTTCTCCTCTAAGATAAGGAACAAGATAAAGATGTCCTCTCTCACCACTCCTATTCAATCTTATGCTGGAAGTACTAACTAATGCAATAATACAAGAAAAGGAAATAATACATATACAGATTGAGAGGGAAGAAATAAAACTGTCCTTATTTGCAGATGACGTGATTGAATCAACAAAAAAATTCTGTAATCAATAAGCAATCACAGAAAGATTCAGGATACAAGGTTAATATATAAGCCAACTGCTTTCCCATGTATAAGAAATGTACAGGGGCCGGCCCCACGGCCGAGTGGTTCAGTTCATGCGCTCCGCTTCGGCAGCCCAGGGTTTTGCTGGTTCGGATCCTGGGCGTGGAAATGGCACCACTGGTCCGGCCACATTGAGACAGCGTCCCACGTGCCACAACTAGAAGGACCTGCAACTAAGAATATACAACTATGTACTGGAGGAATTTGGGAAGAAAAAGCAGGAAAAAAAAAAGAAGATTGGCAACAGTTGTTAGCTCAGGTGCCAATCAAAACAAAAAAAAGAAATGTACAATTGGACTTGGAAATAACACACAAAACTCCGTTTACATTAACACTAAAAAACAAAATGCTTCGGTATAAGTGTAAGAAAATATGAACAAAATTAAAATGATGAAAACTAAAAAATTCTGATGAAAGAAGTCAAAAATATCTTAATTAATAGGGGATATTTTATGTTCATGGCTGGGAAAACTCAATATTGTTAAAATATAAGTTCTTCCAACTTGATCTATACATCCAATGCAATCACAATTAGAATTGCAGTAAGGTACTTAGTGGATATTGACCAACTGATTCTAAAGTTTATATGGAAAGGCAACACAATAACAGAGAAGAACAAGGCTGGAGGGCTGACACTACTGAATTTCAAGACTTATCTGTATAGCTACAGTAATCAAAACAGTATGATGCTGGCAAAAGAATAGACAGATCAAAAGAAAAAACAGAGTAGAAAGCCCAGAAATAGACCCACAGAAATATAGTCAACTGGTCTTTGACAAAGGAGCAAAGAGAATTCGATGGAGAACAGTCGGTACAATGAATGTTGCTGAAACAACTGGACATCAATGTGTAGATAAATGAATTGAAACACTGAGCTTGTGCCTTTAACAAAGAATGACTCAAACTAGATCGTAGACCTAAATGTAAAATACAAAAGTGTAAAACTTCTAGAAGATAACATAGGAGAAAATCTAGGTGACCTTGGGTTTGACAATGAGTTTTAGAAACAACCCCATAAGCATGATTCATTAAAAAAACAATTGGTAAGTTGGACTTCATTAAAATGAAAAACTCCTCTGCAAAAGATATTATTAAGATATTTTTTAAAAGATTGGGAGAGAAATATTTTCAAGGCACATATCTGAAACAGCATGTGCATCTGAAGCATACCAAGAACTCTTAACTCTCAACAATAAAAATGAAAGGAATAAAGTTTCAAATTTGGCAAAAGATTTGAACAGACACCTCACCAAAAAAGACATACAAATGACAAATAGCATATGAAAAAGGTTCAACATCGTATGTCATTAGGAAATTGTAAATTAAAATGACAATGAGATTCCACTGCACATGTATTAGAATTTCCAACATTCAGAACACTGACAATCAAATGCTGGCAAAGATACGGAGCAACAGGAACTCTGTTTTTTTTGTTGGTGGAAATGCAAAATTGTACAGTCACTTTGGCAGACAGTTTGGAAGTTTCTTACAGATCTAAATATTCCTTACCACACTGTCTAGCAATCACATTCCTAGGTATTTACCCAAATGTGTTAAAAATATATATTTACGCAAAAACTTGGACACAAATGTTTATAGTATCTTCATTCATGATCGTCAAAACTTGGAAGCAACCAATGTGGCCTTCAATAGGCAAATGGATAAACAAACAGGTACCTCCATACAATGGAGATTTTTCAGCTATAAAAAGAAATGAGCTATCAAGCTACATGGAAGAACCTTAAATGCATGTTTCTAAGTGAAAGAAACTAGTCGGGAAAGTCTATACATTGTTTTATCCCAACTATATGATAAACTAGAAAAGGCAAAACTATAGAGATGATAAAAATATCAGTGCTTTCTTGGTGGTGGTGAGATGATAGGTTGAGTATAGGGGATATTTAGGGCAATGAATCTATTCTGTCTGATACTGCGATGGTGGAAACACGACATTATGTATTTGTCAAAATCCATAAAATTGGACAACCCAAAAAGTGAGCTCTGATGTAAACTGTGGACGTTAGCTAACAATAATGTATCAAAATTGATCCATCAACTATAATAAATGTACCACAGTAAAGCAAAATGTTACTAATAGGGGTATGTCGGTTGGTTGGGAAAAGGGCATATAGAAATTCTCTGTGCTTTCTGCTCAATTTTTTCATAATCCTCCTAAAACTTCTCCAAAAATAAAGTCTATTAATTTTTTAAAAAATGTTTTTACACACACTCTGTCAGTTGATACTTAAAACAAATCTACAGTGATAATCTAGAGTAGGAATTATTAATATTACCCAACAAATTATCCAGGCTACCAGATGGAATATCAAAAAAGCTGTTCAAAGTCAGGCATAGTATGGATACTTAGAATGGATAAGCATCTACTAAACATAGTTAAGTGTTTAATAACATGGAAAAGTGGAAATTTTGAGAAAATTACATTAAATAGATATGAAAAGGTAGAATTAGAAAGAATATCTAATTTAAGTTAGAATAATCTAGAAGTGAGGTAATGGAGTCAAAATTAGACTTAGAAAGAGCAGGGAGGAGCACAATGGATCCATGTTGCATTATATTATTTGCATTAAAATTTATCTTAAATATAATTTACTTTATATTAAGATCTTGCTACATATTGCAGACTATGGAGGAGAAATTCTTATAATTAAAATTCCATCTTGTTTCCTGGCAGGATTGAGAGAGGCAAGTATTGGTTTGAGAAGAAAGACTAATTTCATTAGGAATTGTGATGAATGGGTTTGGACATTTATCTGAAATCTTAGTTAAACATCCAAGTAGAAATATTCTATGTAGGAAGATAATTCTGTGATTAGTTTTCAGGGAAAAAGTGATGGCAGAAAGCTGATTATAATTATCTGAGAGGTGATATGACAAACTATAAGAGCCACTTAGGAAAGAGAATTCCAAAAGGTCAGATTTTTGGATCATTTATTGGCAGGTCTAAAAATGAAGAACAAATGAAAAACAGAAAGAAACATTAGGGCAACATTCAAGGTGGAGGGCATAGCAGGTGGTCAAGATGGCAATACAGTACACTTTAACTCTCCACAATGAGGGCAGAGAAGAGTACTAGCTTAAGGCAAATGTCTGGAATAGATGTGTAAAATTTATTTTCTGCTCCCCATCTCCCTCAGGCTCTCCCATCTTATTAATCTCTGCTATCTCAGTATGCTTAATTTTCATCTAGAGGAGCGTTTCTTGGCAAAATGCGTTCTGCATTTTTAATAACGTCCCGGGTAGTGCTGATGCTGCTGGTTCAGACCACGCTTTGAATACCAAGGCTCTAGAGGATCAGATGTCATCACTTTCGATCTCTCCTCTGTGATCTCCATATTCTCTATTGTTCTTCCTCTTTCCCTCTCTTTATCAATAATTTTATTTCCATAAATGTTAGAGAAAAAATATATTATAGGATTGCCTCACAATTCTGAGGCTTGGAGTTTATTTTGAGACATCTAAGAAAAAGATTTACTTTTTCTCCAATTATTATAGGAATGCTATTTCACTCTGCATCCCAGATGCTATGAGGCAAAGCAAAATGGAGTCCCATATATAATATCATGATTTCAAAAAATATAAGCATGCATGGGTGGCTTTGTGCTTTTAGCTGATCCAAATGCCAGATCCAGGGACTTGCAGGTGTTTCATTTTTTTTCCACAGATGAATTTTCTCTGTTTTACCTAATAATAGGAAAGCATCACCTGTCACCTTTGCTGCCTAATGAGTTTTTGAAAACCATCTGGGGGCAGCTATCTTTTCACCCTGTGGAATCAAAGAGCTGTCATACTGCACTAAATTACTTCCTACCTTCTTGAACCCAAACAGCCAAAATAACTTTTCATTCTTCCCTATTCAATGTTTTTTTATTTGTTGCTGAATATTTTTCTGTTATTACATAATTGAATTAAATATTAAATAGATTTCAGCCTTAGCATACATTCCTCACCTGCAATAAAGCTTTTTTGTATTATTTGAATTACATTATAAGATTTTGTATCATGATGATGACAAAATTTATTTGTATCATTATGATGATTATAACTCTGTGATGGACTTCCTGAGATTATATTACAGAAATAATTGTGGTGTTAAAAGAGCTGGAAGTTGGCAAATATTCTCTTTAAATCATAGTTATGTTGGCTTATGACATCAAATCTGATAAAATCTAATAAGTTTTTCAGAAAACTCTATGAGATGTATTTTTGGAACAAAGAATATTAGTGTTAAATAAAAACTCTAAAGTAATTTTCTTTCTTAGTGAGCAGAAGGACGGAGGAACAGAGACGGAAACCCATGTGGAGCAGTAAACTGTCCTGAGACCAGTTCTATAAGTACCTAATCTATGCTGGTAGTTGAAAGTCGGTCACCACAAGGTGTTTGGGAGTCCTCAGCTCACAGGTTCATGTGTCCAATTCTTGAGCTATAGAGCAGACCAATCACTATTGTCCATGGACCTAATTAGATGAACGTGGATAGCCTTTTCACCTGAAATCCAGAAAGACTCAAAAGCTTGGCTTGAAAAGCCAAGCAGAAATTAGGGTAGGATAAAAAAGTGGATCGATTCCCCTAGTTTCACCAGTGAAGAAGCAAAGTTTTAGCAACCTTTCCCTCCCATGAGCACACTGCCTTTCCAAATAGCAACAACAAAAAGCTTAGTTTGTTTGCGAAAAAGTAATATTAATTGCGGTCATTTACAACACATTTTTACCAATTATACCGAATTACTGCTCAGCCATTAAGAGTCAAACCTATCAATAAGAGTCAGATGAACTTTGCTGTGAATTTTATTCGGTTTTCACTCTGGAACTTGTTTAAGGATGCTCGGCCTCTAAATTGGTCTCTTGTGCCCCCTGCTCATCCATCTATATTGTAAATAATTGCTTAAGCTTCATTAATATGTAGGATATTAACTACATCAGTTAATAAGTTTTAGTAAAAGTGGCTTTGCTGCTAATTGACAACCCCATAGAACCAAAGGAAAATAGGTGAGAAAAGATTGCACAGATGAGCGAAATTTGCAATTTCAGTGGAACAGTAGCAGAAAACCAGCATCTAAAAAGATAATTTGTTTTTTCTCCCTATCTAAATGAAAGTTTTCAAAAGATATGCTGCCAATAATAGCTAATGTTTTCCTTTGTTATACTGAAGAAATCTGAATAGTTGAATCAGTCATTCTGGAAGACACACTTAATAAGTCATAATTTCCAGGATAAACTAGTTGATAGGAATCAAATATTGCTGCACTTGCAAGCAGCTCAAAATCTCAAATTGTGAGAGAAAGAATATTTGCATGTGTCAATATTCCCCGATATATTTTGTAATTGTAGTTACACAGGAATTCAAAGGAGTGTTAAAGGAACATTAGGTTTGGAACAATCTCCTCTCTATATTTTCCACTGCAGTGTATGCAGCTCTAGTTTAAAGGGACGCATTTATCCTGATGTCCACAATACAGAAAGGCAGCCTTTTTGTAGTGACCCTGTGGAGAACAAACTACCTAACACTGGTGTACCATGTAAGTAATTCACAGTATATGCAACGGATTTCCATTTATTACTGTTGCTGTATTTTAACAGAGAATTTGGGATGTATTTTAGTTGGCGTATGCTCCAGTGCATATAAGAATTTTTTTCTTCAGCTGACAGATATTGAGTGGAGTGAAGCCCATAAGTGCATGTTAACTGAGGGACTCTAGTAAACTCTGCCATGACTTCTCATGGGATATGCTACGGTAATGCTAAAATAGGTTATTATAAGTCAAAATGTCCTTGGGCAAAAATAAATTGCTTCCAGAGCCATTAAGGCTGCTGAGTAAGATTTTTAACCTATTAACTATGATTCCTCATTTTATACAGCTTTTCTTAATCCCTCTCTGTTTTTATTGTAACTTCCATTTTTGCATTTACTCACATTTGTATTAGTTCTTATGTATTTTTTTAACATATCAAAGTTGTATTACTTTCATTGATTGGAGCAATTGAGAAGAGTTTTGTGAAGGAAGTGTAAAGCATTCCTTTGGACAAGACATAAACAAAGAGTAGGAAATACACACAAAGCAAAGAACTGGTCTAAGGACTGTTACAGAGATGAACGCTCACAGCAATTCCTATACTTGCTTGAACTCCTAATACCTGGATTACTAGAGACATTTTGTCTGTAATGTTCACAAGTGTGCTACACATACACAGCACTCTGGCACCATTTTTGTACTATTTGTTACCATTTGGCATTTGTACCATTTTGACAATTGCTAGGATTTGTACTCCCGTATACAATGACATAGCCTTTGCAATAGGTGAGGCTGCTTCTCTGATTCAGAACCAGTAATTTAACTTTGGATGAAGAGGAGGCAAGAATCCACTGGGTTGGACTTCAGTCAGCCATCAACTTCAAGTGTCACAGGAGGTCATCTGGCAGACAGGGAAGCAGCTAGTGGTCAGGGCCTTGTTGAGACTTAGAGGAAGGTATATCATACCAAGATATTTGGGAATGTTCAAATAATTGATAACTTTTATTATTTTATTTGATAAATTCTTGTAACAAGTGAAGATTCACATATTTTCCCAGTATCCTGTTGGCCTCTTGGAGTACCAACACTCAATTTGGAAACACTGACATACTATCTGGCCTCATTCAGTTTGTAGTCCACAAATAGTGAGCGAGCATTAGGTCCACGTTAGGCAATGATGAAAACCCTACTCTCAGTCTCTGCTAGAAATTTAGTAATAAGAAATGAAGACGTGTAGGAAAATAGCAATAGGGCAAAGTAGATCCTGTTACCTGTTGTAATATAAATACTGATAATGAAGTTAAGATTAGAGGAAGGATATGTTACTTTCCATTGAGGAGTAGGGACTGGGTTGAGGTTAGCATAATTCCTAAAATGAGGCATTCGGGTTAGGTTTTTAATGTCAGAATTAGCTTCAAAAGTTATGTATAAAAGGTGGTACTACAATATAATTTCATACCAGATTTATGAAATAGTAAGCTTAGACATGCTAACTATATTTATCTTTTATGTAATAAATATTTACATAATACCTATGTGATTACTTATTTATTAGTTCAAAACCTTTTTGAAAGTCTTCTATTACGTGCCAATTACTATGTTAGGAAAAATAGATATAATGATGAATTTAGCAAATATGATATTAATCTTTAAGGAGTCTGGTGGGGGAAATAAAGACCATTAAAGTAATTGCAGAGCATAAATGAATAAAAAAGTGGAAGTAGAACGTGCTAGTGGAACATAATATTAAAGATATTTGACCTCAACTAGAAGTCGAGAAAGCCCCCCTGTAGAAATAGCATCTTAGCAGAACTGTAAAGCTTGAAGGGAAATGGTGAGGGGGGAGAATTGTGAGGAGAGAGTTCTTCAGAGAGAGGAGACTGAATTTGCAATAAGAGTCTAAGGAGAAACGTCATGTTCGAGAAATCGAAAGACCACAACTATTGGAAGTGTAACAAAATTAAAAAGAGCAGAGTGCGAAGACTCAGTCAGGGACTAGATATTGAAGATGCAATCCAGCCATTCTGCCCATACACAACAATTTTGATTTTATTCCAAAGAAACAGGTGGTTTAAAGGTTTTTAAATGGTGAAAAGACACAATCACATTTGTATTAAAAATTACGTTCTCCTTATTGTGGAGTATAAATCGTATTATGGCTAAGTGAACTTAAGCGATAGAGGTATTCTCTAATTGTTGAATGTGGAAGTGTGTGTGTGTGTGTGTGTGTGTGCATCCAGACATGTCCATCAGATTAAATATGTTAATTTTGACTTTCAAGTCTTCTGATTCCTCACTATTATTTTATCTTATTGATGTATTAATTTTGTATAGTAGTGGTGAATTCTTCCTCTTATCTTTATGTAATGACCTTTTTCACATCTAACAGTGCATTTTGCCTTACAGAGTAATTCATCTAAGCTAGTACAGCAGGCCTAGCTCTTTTTTAGTAAGCAATTGCCTAGTGTAGCACATCCACCACGCGCTCCTCCCAAATGTTCTCATGAATACAGAGTACAGCAAAAATACTTGATTTTAGTATCTTTTGCAGTTAAATCTAGTTATTTTATTTTTCTTATTTGTTATTTCTGTTTTCCTTCTTTTTCTTTGTTGGATTGAACATTTCTTATGATTCCATTTTATCTCTTCTATTTGTTTATTAGTACCTCTTTTCTACAAATTTTAATTGTTTCTCTAGTGTTTATCATATTTATCTTTAATGTTTCACAGTCTACTTTCCATTAATAAGTGCTGGCTCCCTTTTGGGATGTAGATGTGAGTTCTTCAGAGGTTACCAAGGAATTCTGCTCTACTGGCTTGGGGGATGTACTCTTTGTTTTTACAGGCTGTGTTTCTGGGCATTTGTCACCACAAGCAGACCGCCTCTTCTGAGTGGGTACCAATAGTGATTATCCAAGTCTCTCATCTTCTTCAGAATCTGTTTGGCACACAGGAAACGTACAGTATATGCCACATCGTACAAATATGCCAAACACTGGGAGCTCAGGCTGCCTGCTTCTGCCCTCTCTCTTCACCCTGCATCTATGACTCCTCTAAATAGTATCCCTTATTTGGAATTCACAAAATGGGAGCCAGACAACAGCCTCCATGTTGTTATGTGTCCCAAACTTTAGGACAAACAGGTCAAGTTCTTTGTAAACTCCAGCTACATTTTGACTATGGCTCTGGGGTGGTATTGACAAGTATTGACAGAGGGGGGTCAACAAGAGCATCTCCCCTTCTTGGAGACCCAATCTTCATCATTAAGTCTCTTGAAACTATCCTCTCTTGCCTTCGGTAGGAGAGAGGGTGCCATTTCAAGAGCAGAGAAGAAATGCCACAGCACACACAACTAAGCCAAATCTCATTATTCTAATGTATTATTTCACGACTCTTTGAGTGTCTAGTCTTTTGACGTTGACTGGCAGTAGATGAGGAGGTGATGTAGCAGTACTGGTTCACCCATTCTTTAACAAGTCCTGCATGGCTAAGTCGAACAGCTCCTCTTGAAAATGTGGGGGGCACTTATCAATTACAGCTGTCAGTGTTGGAACTCTAACTGAAAACCCAAGACAATAGAAAATATTGTATTTTATTCACCTGTTGCAGAAAAATTTCCCAGAAAAGTATATGACATGTCAAGCAAATCATGTGTTTTTGTGCGTACTAAGATTCTAAGTTCCTATCACCCTTCTTGTGCTTCTAGAGTGCAGTTATTTTTCAAAGAACTACAATTTTTAAATTTTAATCAGCTCTACTTTTATGCTATTCTCTTTCATTAACTTCTAATCTTAGACATTTTTTCCTTCATTTAGTGTTTATGCTTTTCATCTTTTTCTACCTCTTTGAGTTGCATACTAAGCATGATCATTTTTTACTCTTCATTTTGTCACGGAAACATTGCCCAGTACACAGCACTTGCTCAATAGACATTTGATAATGAGTGAGTGAATACGAGTATTAAGAGCTCTGAATTTCTCTCCGTACTGATCTACCTGTGCTCCCCAGTTCAATAAATGTAATGACATTATTGTTAATCTGTTGTCAATATTTTGTAATAATATAGCTTATTTAATCCATGGATGGTCTAAGATTTTTCCCCTGAGATTTAGGTATAAGTTTGTGTGTATATGTGTGTGTGTGTGTTTTAGTTGAGTAGTCAGACAAGCACAGACTTTGGAGTCATACTGCTGCACCACAAACGAGGTATTAAACCTCTCTATGCCTCAACTGACTCATCTGAAAGAAAATGAGACATTCTTGGGCCCAAGCTTTATGCAACATCCTATATAATCTGTTAAAGGATATCTATGCAAATAAATATAAAAGAAAATATAATAATAGTGTCTTGAGATGTCAAAAGAATCTCCATAGAAACTGGAGAAAAATAAGAGAGTTGAGCATGGTAACTAGATACAAAGCCAAAGTGTACAATGCATTTGTTTTCTTTTATCTCAGCAACGAGTAATTGGAAACTACATATCATTTAAAATACCAGGATATAAATAAGGTATAATAAGTTTGGCAAAACTTCACATTTCATATTAAGATATATAAAACTTTACTGAGATATAGCAGTGAATATTTAAATATGTATATACCATGTTTATAAATTTCAATGAAAAAAATATAATTCTTTCCAAATTGTTATGCCAATTCTTTACAATCACAGACAAAAAGATTAAAAGAATGTCCATGATAGCCTTAAAGAAGAGCATAGTGGCGGAGTTGTACCAGATGTCAAGATTTATAAAGTAATGTTATGTAGGACAGTGTGGCATTGATAAAGGGTTAGAAAATAGATCCATGTAATGCAATATAGAGACAAGGAGCCAATATGTATACATTCAGGGTGGCATTGCTTCTTTGTTTGATAACTTTTCCCTTCAAATAAGACATTTGTTCTGAGGAAGAGAATAATTGTCAAAGCATGTAAAATCACATGCCACACATTAATTACATTGCCAAAATCCTGACTTAAGTTTTTAAAGGTGTTTTATGGTGAATCTGATGATTCTCCAGCATTAATGTGTCAACCATGGTGAGGAGTAAATAAATATAAAAGTTAAATATATTTTAAGTACTTAAGGGAATCATTGGGTTTTCTTTGGCTTGAGTTTTTCAAACATATTTCTATTGGTTCCTTTTGAAAAATATTTAAAAAGGCATTATTTAAATCTTAAAAACTCTGAACATGCAGGAAGCATAATGGGAAGTATACACATAGCAATGCTCATTGCATACATTAATTTTCCAAAAGTAAACATAAAAATCACAAATCTGCATAAATAATTTAAAAATTTTGAAAAATATCTTGACATTCTGAAATCATAGAGTTTTCTTTAATAATAAATTGATTTTAGTTCTAGCTCAATGTGTATATTTTAATTTCTATAATAAAATTAATTATAAAATTTCATCAAAAATCACAATTTTCTAATTGTGTCATTTAATTTGAAAAAAATGGAGGAACAAAAGGCATGGGAAAGGAGTAACAATTAGGTTAATTTACAAAGTCAATTATGTTTCTTTTAGGAATACATTACCTGATGAAACTCATTTTCTATCACAATAATAAGTATTTGTACATATTTCTCTCTATAATGTACCCACAAGCTATGCTGGCATAGTCAATCAACAATCTAAACTCACTATGGACAAAATAGACACACCCTGCCTGCTTTCATTCTTTTCACTTCATATTTTAGTATAATCTAGCTTGAAAAATCTGAGCCCCCTCATTCCCCATGACCTCTTCAATTATCTACTGCACAATTTATTTCTCTAGTCTCTGAATTTTTTTGGAATTTATAATCAATTCAACTCTCATATTAGTGCTGTCTTCAGACATAACATCACTGATAGTAGGAATAAATTTCGTTTATCTTCCATTCCACATAAATCTAATGCTTTGTGCTGAGTATCCTAGATGCTCAAAAAAACACCTGTTCATTGATTATTAATTAAAGAGTATGATCATTCCTAGAATTGTAATTTGCATGGATGAATAAGAGTAAAATTAGGAGTGAAGCTATCCATATCCACTGAAACATGCTAAGGTTAAGTAGTATTTCAGGTTATTTGTGACATCAAAAATATTATTGAAATTTTACATCAGTCAATAAAACAAAACAGGAAATGCAGATTTTTGGACTACTTGAAGAACGTACAAGAGATAGTACGTGACCACACTTTATCTTTAATAAATAAATAAATAATCACAGTAGCATAGCTATACTTCCTGAAATCCTGTGTTTTCCTTTCTCAGAATGTGAGGCCACTTGCAGAAGCATATTTAACTATAAATTAGTGTAGTTTCCAAATTACCATTATAAAAATTAAAATAACCTTCAGCATCCAAAGTATTCCAAACCTACAAAAGTTATTGCTTAGACAAATGAATACATTTCAGAATATGAAAAGAAAGAATGCCAGATGTGCCCAAGGAATAGGAAAATAATTTAAAACCAGTAAGAGGTGGAAAAAAGCCATGAAACAAAACATTAAGCAAAGGGAAGAGCAGCTGTTGAGCTGTATTTCAAGTGTTTACAGCTCTGAACGAAATGTGCTGATATCAGAATAGGAAGACAAAGTGTCTCTGCAGAAAACTGTTCCAAATCATCAAATAAATGCAAACTATGAAATTATCAAACTCAATTAAACTAACTTGAATTGCAATGAAACAAAAGGTAAGCAAATATATGGCTCAAAAAGTACTAGATCATCTAAAGTGCATAATATATAAATTAGCAAAATAGCAATACTATATCAGCACTTTTATGAGGACCAAAACATTTTATAAATATTCTTAATAATTATACCATATTTGATTTTATAATTTATTATATTACAGACAAATATTATCATTAGCTAATGAATGTAATTTCAACTAACAATTGAATTCAAGTTTATCAAAGTCTAATTGAACATTTGAAAACAATAGTAAAAATAACTTCCACACCTCATCATCTGCATATAAATTCTCCCTCTTTCCCTTTTTTGGTGAAGATTGGCCCTGAGCTAACATCTGTGCCAATCTTCCTCAGTTGTGTATGTGGGATGCCACCACAGAGTGGCTTGATGAACAATGTATAGGTCCGCATCCAGGATCTGAACCCATGAACACTGGACAGCCAAAGTGGAGAGGGTGAACTTAACCACCACACCACTTGGCTGACCCCATAAATTCTCTTAGTTTTAAGTACTCATTAGAGTGAACTACATAATGAGTGCTCACAGGAAATTTTTGAGTTTTGATGATCTGTAGACTAAGAAATCCTGAAAACTTATGTATGTTTTTTATAATGCATTTTTTTCTCTTCTGATTTCAGTATTATTTGTTATTCTCTTTTTATATTTCTTTTGTTCTATTTATTGAACAAAGATTTCTTGGACACTTGGAATGAATGATGGCCTCTTTTGGATATTCAGGACATATCAATGAAGAAACAAACCAAAATTCTGCATCCAGGGGCATTTTATTCCATGAGGAGTAGAGAGTTAATAAACATAGTGAATAAGTTAACAATATTATAAATTTGAAGGTGGCAATTGCTAGTGAGAAAATAAAACAGTAGGAAAGAAAAGGAATTTGGG
Organism: Equus caballus; assembly: GCF_041296265.1. NCBI lineage: Eukaryota > Metazoa > Chordata > Mammalia > Perissodactyla > Equidae > Equus > Equus caballus. The sequence goes on along the minus strand of NC_091685.1, from coordinate 116,903,405 downwards.
AGAGGAATAAAATTTTAAAAGGTAGAAGAATCAGATCATAATTAAGCCCAGAACCTTCTGCCTATTATAATAAATCCTTGCCTTTACTCTTAGAAGTTGATTGTATTTCTGTAGAGTCCAATTGTTTTTATTTAAGTAGTATTTGGTGCATTTTAAAATTTCTCTATTAATCTTGTATTTTAAAAATTTAAGCAGGCTTTTACATATATCCTTGTTCTCTTCACACTCTTTTTCAAATGTTAATGATTTCTTCTGCTTCATAAAAGCAATATTGCCTCTCATATTTGGAGAATATCAACTACATATATTCTTAAATGTTTATTTCTTACAGAAAAGAATTTTCATCAACATTCTATTATTACTAGATTACAAAGAAAACTTTCCCGTTCACTTTATGATATTTTATTTTGTAGAAGTTTTATCATTGTACTAGTTGTCTCTTGCTGTGAAACAAATTACCACAAACACAGTACCTTAAAACAACACGTATTTATTGTTTCACAGTTCTATAGGTCAGTGTTCTGGGCATGCAGCTTATCTGGTTTCTCTGCTTCAGTGTCTGGCAAGGCTGCAGGCAAGGTGTCGGCCAGGGTTGTCATCATATCAGAAACTTGTTTGGATAAAAGTCTGCTTCCAAGCTTCCTCAGGTTGTTGGCAGAATTCATCTCCTTGTGTCTGGAGAAATGAGCTCCCATTTTCTTTCTGGCTATTGGCAAGAGATCACTCAGTTCCTAGAGGCTGCCTACACTTCCTTGGAACATGTTTCTCTCCATTGGCCCACTCACAACATGGCAGCTCATTTTTCAAAGTCAGCAGAGGAGAGGCATTGTTCTCCTTCATACTAGTGAGACAAAGCCTATCAAAAACATAACATAAACATGGGAGAGAGAGCGCATCTACTTTGCCATATTCAAGGCACAGGACCCTCCCACACTCAGGAGGAGGCAGTGACATAGGGCATGAACAGGGGACCATCCTAGGGTCAGTTGGCCTGCCACAAGTGTAGTTGTGAACGTCTCTGTTCAGGCTTGATGACTTTCAACAGGCAATATTCATGGGATGTCTTTAGCTCCCTTCACTTTCAGCTTAGATGTTTTGAGCATTGATTGCTGAAATACAGTCCTCAATTCAAATTATTTGTTATGCCTAACAGTCATCCACAGACTGGGGTTCTGTGGTATGGACTGAACATTTGGTCCTGTCTCAAGACTAGAGAATAGATACAGCTAAATAAACTTTCTCTTACTAATATAATAATTTAAAGACAATCTATCTCTTGTTTTGGTTTTTGCATTTTCACCCAACTATTTCCCCTCATGCCACTATGAATGCCAGAATACAACAGGTTATAAAATTCCTCTCCACTTCGGACTTTGTTACAAACATAAATGCCTCTAAATGGTGGCTAAATTAAAAGAATTAATCCTGATAATGATATAGAGTTTGACACATGGATTGGGGGTTGAAATTTTTCTCTAGCTGGTTTACAAGATAGCTGCCACACACTTCAGGTATGATTTCTTTATATTCTAGTTATGATATTGCCTGCAAGCTCAAATTAGAATGAAGCAATGGGAATGAATCAATGGCATCTTTACCTACACTGGAGCCTTTTGTCTAATTATAAATGAGAGTGTGGGCTTTGTACTTGAATTCCAATTATTGATGTTGTGGTTAGTGGAAATTTTCCCCAGGCATTTTCATTTTGTCTGTGCTTGCACTTATTTGCAAGTTCATTGGTTGGATTGTCTTTTATTTTATGTCATCATAGTTATTATAAAGGTAAATTGATAGGAGACATATTAGGTGCCATATTAAACTGGAATTTTTCCATTTATTGTTGACCCTATTATAGTAATATAAACTGCTCATGACATTGCTTACATTTAATCACTATTTTTCAATTTATTTTACCATTCTGTGTCTATTAGTGCAAGTTTAAAAAGCTCCATTTTTTATATCTACTTTCTCATATCTATTTTAATTACTTACATATAAAACAATAATCAAATTATTATTATTAATTCTCCTATGTATGTTTCAAGTTTTATTTACTGATTTGTATGATTTAATTTTATAATTAAAAAGACCAAAAAGTTTAGATTCATTTTAAAATCAACATTACTGATAGGGCAAATTAATTAGGATTATGTTTTCTGAACTTTCCTTCTAGGTGCTAATAAGAAGAGTTCCAGGGCCGGTCTGGTGGCGCAGTGGTTAAGTTTGCACATTTGGCTTGGGCGGCCCAGAGTTTGCCAGTTCAGATCCTGGGTTCGGACATGGCACCGCTTGGCAAGCCATGCTGTGGCAGGCGTCCCACGTATAAAGTAGAGGAAGATGGGCACGGATGTTAGCTCAGGGCCAGTCTTCCTCAGCAAAAAGAGGAGGATTGACAGCAGTTAGCTGAGGGCTAATCTTCCTCAGAAAAAAAGAAGAGTCCCAATAAATAGTGGTAAAGAATTATCTCATTCACTTCTCTTCAATATGTACATTAATAAACTAAGTCCTTAACTTGGGATTCAGCATTGATGAGCATTTTCAATACTTTAGAGTTTGATGATTTCAAACACTTTCAACTGGACTTTTAATGTTAAAATTGAATGAATTTAGTTAAGCTTTACAGTATCTTGATGTTACCAATTGTATGAGAAGATCATACTATTATCCATCTGAAACCCGACTCAAATCGTGGGTCCTTAGAGGGGGCTTCTTTTTTTCTATACTAGGTGTATGAACAGGAGACTGGGAAGTTGAGTGTAAGCAGAAGTCTAAGTTAAGAATTAAAAATATATCTTTGTGAGAAAAGGTAATTTTTCATTAACACATAACACTAAAGTTGTCATATATCTTCACAGACATGAAGAATACAGTTTTTATGGGGTGGGTGTTGAGCAGATCTATTAAAATAACTATGGATTCTTTAAGATAAAAAACAATGTCGCAATTCATAGTTCTTTTTTTTCCAATTTAATCAAAAATTTTAAATATACATTATTTCCTCTAATTTCTTACTCATTTCTACTTTATTAGCCTTAAAAATATTGTGATCACTTTCTTCCCTTGAGTATCCCATGATATTTTCCCACAACAGGTGCAATATTTAAATATTTGTTGATAGCTTTAACGGGGAAGCACAGCCAAGAAAAGGGAGTGGAGATAATTATGTCATTCATTATTCTGATTCTTCTTTGATAAAGAATGTTTTAGTCATAAAATAGTATTTGCTGTACACAGTATTGGGTTAATCATAACTCTGATCTGATTTAAAAAAACATAACATGCATCACTAAATCCAATACCCTTGAGACTGAAAAAATAATTAGCTCCATGTAATTGTCTTTCAGAACACGTTTTCAGTTATGAGGGGACCAGAAAACCACTACGTTATATTTCTACTTTCAATTTAACTGATGTTATCTCTCTTTCTATTTGTCTTAACCTTAACTTGGAGAGTTATGAGGTCGTCGTTCTGAAATTTTTCCTTTTAAAGAAATATTAACCATATTTTAAACTCTATTGTTTCTAGAAATTAAATATCAGGCTTTATTTTCATATAGCTCACATAGAATCTGGAAAATTCTAACAAATTAATGGTGAGTGAAAATATAAATTCATGCCACATTCAAACACTTACATTCTCCCAGAGAAAAGTGTAGCATTAAAAAATATCATAAATATCTACCAGAAAGGAAATATTTTTGCCAGAATGGCAAGAGAACAGAGACAATACATAACATATGCAAGAAAGGAGCAAGAGGGATTACTATAGATGCAATAGAGATAAAAGAGATAATAGGAGAATGCTATCAATGACTACATGCCAACAACTTTTAAGCATAAGTTTAAATGGGAATATGCCTAGAAAAAATATGTTAACAAAACTTACTCAGGATGAAATTAAAAAGTGTGAACTATCCTATAAGTATTAATATATGGAAGCAGTGGTTGAATAACTGCACATAAAGAAAAGATCAGACTCAGATCATTTCATGGGAGAAACCCACCGAACTTCAAGAAATTCTCATTCTGATTTTATATTATCCTTTCGAAAAAAGACAAGACTCCTCACAATTCGACCAATGACATTAGCTTAACCCAATAACAAAACCAGGCAAAGTATCACAGGCCAATTTCTTTCACCTATCAGACTGCGACATTAGCAAAAGAAAAAAATTAAAGTAAATTCAACAGTGATTCTAAAGATAATAAATAACCACCAAATTTATTTAATCCCATTTTAAAAGGATGGTGTATTATTTTAAATATCCGTAAATGTTATTTGCCACATTAATACATCAGAGCAATTACTCTTAAATAGGAAAAGATTGGAAGTGTTCTCTTTAAAATTATGAATGAAATAAAGACGCCCACTAGTATCACTTCCATTCAAAATGATATTTACAGTAAACAAATAATTTACTTACAGGTTGATATTATTTACTATAGAGTTCGAGTATATCAATTTCCTGGGAATTAATCTAACAAAAATGTGAAAGTCCCAATAGCCAAAATTATCAAAGATTTTAGAGATTAAAAAACAAACTTAAATAAATACAATATACATCACATAAATAATGTTACAAAATATTATTATATTAACATATATTCTGTATTATTACTACGTATCAATCTATTAATATTATTTGTATTCTTATATAATTTTCATAGGTAGGGAATTTTTCATAGGTAGGGCATAGCACAAAGATGTCAATTCTTCCCAAATCAAAGTGCAGATCAAATAATATTACAATAAAATTTTTAATAAGTTTTCTCTGGAGCTAGAAAACACTTTTAAATTTTATATGACAAAGTTAAGGGCCAAAAAATAAGTACCTTAGGAAGATCATGAAGGAGGGATGACTTGTCCTACCAAATTATATACCCTATTAAGCTGCATTAATAGTTAAGATACTGTGTTATAAGTATATGAATATCAAGTCAGACAATGAAATAAACCAGAGACCTGAGGAACATAGCCACACGTGTGTGAAACTTCAGCATATGAAAGATACTGCATTTCAGACGATTTTCCACATTGCATCATGGCAAGGCGTGTTTATGAATAGAATTGGAAGTAGGTTATCAATATGAAATAGGGACTCTGAATCACATTGTATTATCTACCCAAGATAGACTAAAGTTAGTAATGTCAAAAACAATATTTTAGAGCTCAGTAAAAACACATAACTACCTTGAAATGGGACTATATTTCTTAAATAAATTTTTAAAAACATCATGCTGTGGGGTGGCATCCTACATACAAAATGGAGGGACGGTCACAGATGTTAGCTTAGGGCCAATCTTCCTCAGCCAAAAGAGGAAGATTGGCAACAGATATTAGCTCAAGGCCAAACTTCCCCACCAAAAAAAAAAAAAAAAAAAAAACCAACAAAAAAAGAGAAATAACAGGAAATTTGGATGTGAATAGGAATCATCTAGTACAAAGCAAATAACTGACAACATGAGAGAGAGTAGAGAATTCCAAATCATTCTTCTTAACAGAAAGAATGGAATATATTTCAGAAATCAAAGGAATGGTTTTAGAAAGGATCAGTGATAGAATACCTAGTATAAGAGGCAGTAAAATAAAGTAGTTGGGGAAGTCTCCATTAAACTCGTAATTGTGGTAGAGGGAGCTATAGGTATTCTCTTCTGATGACTTCAAGTTTCCCAATGAAATAAGAAGTATGGTCTTGCAAGTGAGAATGGAGGAAGAGGTGTCAGGATCTTGGGAGGAAGGAGAAGATGTGGAATAGGGTTTTAGGGGAGTGGGAGAGCATATGGATTAGGGTTGTAAGTATTATTTCCTTCTATGGTTAAAGTACCACCTGAAGTCCGTGACCGTGAATTAGGAATGAAAGTAATCAACATAGTCTTGTGGCTTTCTCCAGGAATATTCAGTTCTGTGGCTCCAAGCACACATCAGAGAAAGTATTGAATTTAATTGTAACTTTTGTTTCCCAAATGAGAAAATAAAACAAAAAGGGGGGGTGAGACAAAAATGCTCCCATACTACAAATTCAAGATAGGAAAAGATTGATTATTCTTTTGCTACAAGAAAACAAAAGCAAACTAACAAAAATAACACAAGAACTAGGTCTAAACCCATTCCAATTCATCAATAACTCTGCATCAATTACCAGTGCTCTGAAAGCCACCCAATTAGTGGTCTTCCCTCACTGCTGAAAGCTCACCAACCACTTAGCATCAGCCGCACCCCTTTAACTACACTGTATCTGCTGAAGATCACCATTCCTAAATATCCCTGCTTCTGGAATTCTATACCCTCTCGACTCCATACTTATCCAAGTCGTATATAAGTTCTACAGTTGGCTTCATTCACACACAGTGTGCTCGACAAATGCAGTTCTCCCTTGATTAGAGGCAATAAATCCAGCTTTTAGTTCCAGATATTGAGTAGTGTCCTCGTCCTTCAACAGGGCAAGGGAGTGGATAGGATGCCCAAGGGAGTGACAATAATGCTTTATCGTGATGTTTAAATTGAGCAGAGAGGACTGAGAAGATTCAAGGAGGTGTGGAACCATGCTAAGGAGGATCAGTAGATTAGAGGTACTAGGAAGGAAAACAATTATTGGAGTCAGAGTTGAAAGGGAGTGAGTTGAAAATATACTGGTTCCGAGGTTGGCATACATGAATTTATGATTAGAGCAATTTTCAGTTGTTATATGCACTTTGGGAGTGAAAAACTGAGCTAAGGAAGAGAACCTGATCACCCGAGTAGAGGAATACAAAAAACTGAGTGGCAAGAGTGTTAGAAGAATCATTTACGTGTAGAGTGAAGTGGCCAATAATTAAGACACAGTAGTATCAGGATGAATACATTGAGCCAAGGACTAAATATATTGAAAAAGAAGGGAAATATCCTGATGGTTAGTGCATAACAGCAACAATAACTGTTTCATATGTAATACAATTTGACAACATAAGATTCAAACCTAAGGGCTCCTACCTGACCTCTGAGGATTAGGAGAAAGATTACTTGGCAAGTGACCATGAGAAGCAAGGAGATCTCTTACCTACCTCCCAGTTCAGTGGTACAAGGATCCAGGGAAAAAATAGAAAAGGAAAAATTTTAGAGGGATTTGTGGGAAGTGTTTTCAGGAAATTAATAGATTTCCAGAGTCAGAACTTGAAGGAAATATTCAGAGAAGAGGTGGAAAGTGTTACAATTCTTTCTAGTAATGGACTGTGAGAATTTCAGGAGTTGGGGAATGTAGGGAGAATGCGGCAAGCATAGTGTATGTGTGTAGAATTGCAGGGCTGAAGAAGGGAAATGAGGGTTGAATTGGTGGCCTGGGACTCTTCTGGTAGCTGAAATAACGAAGTACAAAGCTTGTAATGAAATTGGTCTTGGTAAACTGCAGCCCTTGCTGTACACGCTAGGGGAGAGAGGAGCAGGTCTGGAACTTCCGCTTCATCCCTATGATGTGAGTTCAAAGCCTTAGTTTCTGTTCAAGTGCTGGGTTCACTCTCGCCTCCTCTTGAGGAAAGGGCAAATTTACTTTGAGTGTGTTTTTCTTGATCCTGTGATGGAACTGAGTCTTCATGGAGTGATGAATGCTACCTTGAATGACAATATTCTGACTGTACCCCCTCTAATGTCTTTCTTCAAAGTCATAATTGTGCTGTCTATAGTTCATGAAAAATATTTTAAAATTACAATTTGAAAGACTATCATTTTAGGAATTGACCTTGCTAGAGTCTTTTTAGATACTCATTCATACAGCTCAGTAAACTTTGAGAGTTTTTTCTTCAAAGAGGATCCTATGTTTTTATTTTATTTTGTGTATCCAATAGTCTATCTCCCGAATGTGATACACTCAGACACACATACACAATATACAAATTCACACTCACAAACATTCATTTTCTCTAAATATAAATATTTATCTCTCTCTATATATAATTAATAAATATTTTTATTTCCTTAAAGTGTGTAGTCCATGTATTAGGATTGAATTTTGTATATCATTTTATGTCTCAGGAACATAAAAATATTTTATTCTAGATGCTTCTCTGTTAATTTTATTGTGGATTATCAGCAAATACTTTTATACGTATTTTATTGCATTGGACAGAATAATGCTGCTTTACAATTATAATATTTTGATGCTCTCTGTTTATCAGAAGCAAGAAAAAATAATTCAGCTGATCAATCAGGGGCCAGGATCTGTATCGATTTTCTCCACTTAGAAGCCCACATCTAGTACAGCAGATGCAATTGTATTTACCACCTGAAAAAGCTTGTCATCCATGTCATTCTCCAAAACCTATCCATTTTTGCCCTTGCTAAACTTAAGGGACCTATGATTGAAATTGAAACCTCTGCATCTGTAATAGTTTTCTGGTAAAACTAAACTTTGCAACCTCCTAGAACATATTGAATTGCTATTGATTCGCTACTTTTGTTGGGTATGGCAGCACTAGCCTCTTCCACTCACAGTTCTTACCATAATAGCCTTTCCTTCATAAGACAGAAACCTACTGTGAGGATTTTTGCCAGTTGCTGAACTGTCAATTCTTATTAAACTTGCAAGAAATGGGGCCATAACAACTGGCTATATTTTCAGACTTGCCCCCCACCCTGAGGACACTGTGAAGTGAAATTTGACTGAGACACAGTCTCTCTCTCTCTCTCTCTCTCTCTCTTTCTGTGTCTGTCTGTCTGTCACTGTCTCTGTCTCTTCCTTTCCCTTTTGACTAACGCTAAAGATCAGGCAATAATATAGAAGTTTCATGCAGTTGGAAATGAGTGATTGTGTAATATACAGTTTCTGAGTTAGAAAAGGTGTCTCTAAATAGCTGAAACATCAACAGAAAAGTTTAAGATGATATAAATAGAAAAATGGGAAGGCTTTAAAATTGCATGCAGCGTAACTTGAATTTGCTTTCACAAGTTCCTCCTGTCTTGATGATCTGAAGACGGCTGAAGGAAAACAAGAGAATTAGACAAATAAGACAGAGGGTGAGAGTAACACATTCTCTACCTTGACCCTCCCTGAGTGATTCTGGGAAGAGAGGAATGCATACAGGGGAATCTCCTTATAGGTTCAGAGATGAGTAGGCACTTCCACCCCGTTTTCTTGAGTTTGACAAAACATAAAACCTGTGGATGTGTCCAGTATTTCTGACATGTAAGAAGGACAAAAAAGAAAAGGCCAGGTAACATAATTTAATCACTTAGACAAGAATGACAAAACAGAAATTCTAATTTTTCATTGGCCTAGTAAAGTCAAAGAAAACAACGTACTACTGAGTATGAATCAATTTGCCAATGCCCAAAGAGTCCCTTTCCATGGAAGCGATAGCTCATCATTGTGACTGGGGCTGGGAGTGGGTGGGAGAACGGAATTACCCTTGCAGCCAAGTAACAGCAAGAGTGTACATTTGAATAAATACCTAGAAGCAGAACAGCTGATCAAATGTATGCTGACATTTTTAAGGAACTGCGGAAATAATGAAATCCAAAGTAAACAGAAGGAAGGAATTAATAACAGATTGCAATCAATGAAATGGAAATCAGAAAAAAAAAAACAGAGAAAATTGATGAAATAAAAAGTTGGTCTTTGAAAGAAAAATTCAAGTGATAAACTTTTAGCTACACTGATAGGAAAAAGACATAGGACACGTATGACCAATATTAGGAATGAGAAAGATGATGTCATTGCAGATTCTAGAGATATTGTAAGCATGACAAGGGTATTTTATGCCAATTTAGATGAAATGGACACATTTATGAAAAGACAAATTACAAAAGCTCATTCTAGAAGAAACAGATAATCTGAATGGTCCTGTACCTACTGAAAAATTAACGTGTACTGAAAATCTTTCCTCAAAGTAAACTTCAGGCCACATACCTTTGGTAATGAGTTCTACCAAACATTTAAGAGAAATAATACTAATTCTACACAAACTCTTGCAGAAAATTGACGAAGGAATATCTCCAAACTCATTTTACACGTCCATCATCATTCTGATAAAAATAAAACTACATGAGCTTAAAGGTGAAAGTTCAGAAGAACACTTAGTAAATCAAATCCAGCAAAATGATAATGCATCATGAGCAATTGGAGTTCATCCAGAGAATATTAGATTGGATTAATATTTGAAAATCAATCAATGCAATTAACCATACTACAAAATTTAAAAGGAAAAATGGTATGATCATATCAATAGGCACAGAAAAACATTTGGCAAAATCCAACATCCATTCCTGATAAAAACTTTCAGTAAGTTAGGAATAGATGGAAACATACTCAGAAATAGGGCATTAGGAAAAAGCATACAGCTAACCATATACCTTATGGTGTTGATTGAAAGCTTTTTTCCTAAATTCAGGAAGGTAGCAAGGATGTTGATTTTCACCAGTTCCGTTAAACATTTTAATAGAGATTCTAATCACTGTTATAAGCCAAGAAAAATAAATAACCAGTATCCAGTTTGCAAAGGAAGTAAAGCTCTCTTAATTTGCTGATAACGTAATTGTCTAGGTAGGATATCTGAAACAATCTCTGAAAAAGCATACAGAAGTAATAAGAGAGTTTATCTAGAACGTAGAATATGAGATCAATATACAAAAGTCAATTGGCACTCCTTTTTCTCAGGCCTTCTGATTCAGATGGAATTATGTCATTAGGTCCCCTGGGTCTCAAGCTTCCAGATGACAGATCAGGGAATTTCTAAGCCTCTGTAATCGTGGAAGGCCATTTTCTATAACAAATCTTATAATAAACCTTATAGTAATCAATCAATCTCTCTCTCTTCTATTGATTCTCTTTATTTGGAGAATCCTGACTAATATAGGGATTCCCCAGAGATTTCTGTTATTGCTTTCAACCTAATTCTATGGTGTTTGATGAATACATCTTATATGACTTGAATATTTTTAAACTTACGGAGATTCATTTTATGGCCCAGAATTTGGTCTATCTTGATAAATGTTTGATGTTCACTTGAAAAAAGTGTGTATTCTGCTATTTCTGGGCTAAGTTTTCTATAAACGATACTTAGGTCAAGTTGGTTGGTAGCATTGTTGGAAGTGTTGTTCTTCTATACTCATTAATTATCTGTTTACTTTGTTTCAACTATTAGAGAGGAGTTATTGAAATATTGGTCAAAAATTATGCATTTGTCTATTTCTACTTGCAATTCCATGATATTTTGCTTCTCGTGTTATTCAACTGTGTTATTAGGAACATAAGTACTTGCTATTGTTATATTTTCTTGATACATTAACACCTTCATCATTATGAAATATTATTATTCATCCCTGGTAATATTATTTGCTCTGAAGTCTAGATTGTCTAATATTGAGAGAGCCAAGCCAGCTTTATCTTGAGTAGGGTTACCATCGTATAATTTTTGTGTGACAACATTTACATGGATCTTCCTTTTTTTATAATCCAGTCTATTTCCTCTGATGCTTTCAGGTGGTTCTTTCCCCAGCCTCAGTTACTTTCCTCACATACACGCATTGACCACTACTCTGCAGAATGCAGATCTCTGGAATTCTCTTCTCTGTAGTGTTTTCCTCTTCAGTACTCTGTTATGAATGCTTTAGCCACCTTGGTCTCCCTAGATTTTCACCTCCATCCCCTCTACTAAGGGAGTCCACTGGGCTAAGCAGGGGTGCACCTGGCTCTACCACAGCCTGGAAATTCTCTCATGGCAGCAGGATGGGACAATCACTTGGCTCACTTCATTTGTTTACTGTCTTTCAGAGTTGGCTGTCCTTCTTTGTTGATGTCCAAGATCTCAAAAACTTGTGTTTCATCTAATTTCTCTGGATTTTAAGTTGTTTGAGGTGAGAGGATCAATCCAGGCCACGTGACACCACCAGAGTAGAAGCAGATGTGTTGTCTTTTCTTCCTCTGTTTCTTCCTCTTTTCTATCTTCTTTTGATTTAAATGAGTACAGTTAGTAAGGAATTTTAATTATTCTATTAGAGTTTTGATTATTTCTTTTTGCACCATTTCTTGTAGTAGTTTTAGGGGAAATATTTATTCTTTATCAAAGTCAATTTAGAGTAAATATTTTACAACTTCACTACAAATATGTGAAGCTTGATTCAGAACAGTTCTACTTAGATCCGTGGATTGTTCTATAGATGTCATGAATCATATGCCTGTAGTATCTACAAACTCCTCAACACAGGGTAGTAACATTTTGTTTAAAGAATAAAATATGTTTTTAAATAATGGAAGGATAACATTGTAGCCTTTCATGCGTTATTCTTAACATTCTGTGCGTTCTTCATTCTTTCCTCTAGATCTGTGTCCATCTTTTGCCATTTTGTTTAATTCTGGAGGTTATGCTTTTGAATTTCATGTAACACAGTTTTCATGATGATTAATTCTCTCAGATATCATTCATTACATCACTTTGATTCTATATTAAAGATTTTTAAAATGGAAATGGTATTATATGTTGACATATTTTTCCTTAAGAATTTCAATTACCCATTCTGTTATCTCCAATCTATTGTTAATCCTATCCATTGGATTTTTCTTTTTAGGTACTGTACAATTTTGTTCTAGAATTTATATTTGGTTGTTTTTTATAGTTTCTGTTTCTCTACTGCAGTCCCCCATCTATTAATTCATTGTAAACATATATTCCTTTAATTTCTTGACTGCTTTCCAATTCTTGTCCAACTCAGGGTCAGTTTTTATTGACTGCTCTTTATCTTAACTATGGTTTAATGTTTCTTCCCATGCCTAGTATTTTGCTTGTTTGTTTTTACTGTAGACTAGGCATTGTGAACAGTAGATTTTTAGTAACTCTTGATTCTGTTACTTTTCTTAGGTATATTGATGATTTTTGGTCTACCTGATATTTGATTTGACTGGACTCAAACTCTAAGCATTGTCTTCCCTGTGGTGGGCAGCAGCTGAAATTCTTGCTGAGTTCCTTTAGTCATCTAGCTTTTCCTTTTAGAATCATGGTATCTCTCCCATTTATGTGAGACTTCCCATTTTTACGACACTTTTATTATTAGGATCTGTCCCCTCATTTAACAACAGCTCTGGAAGATCTTCAATTTGTCACCAGCAACACCATGGATTTTGCTGGATTTCTGTTTGCCTTCTAGTATACAAATTAGGCTATGCCTTTATGTGGAAAATCATATAAATACAAATATTCCATTATACAGTTCCCTTCTTTTAAGCATCTATTTATTTCTGGTTTTGGGGTTTTTTCCCCCTCTTTTGGTTGCTCTCCAGTGCTTTTGGATATTTGGATTTTTTTAAAATGTATTTTGTTCACAGTTAATAATTTCTATCTGAGTATCTAGAAGAAAAACCCAAAATCATGCCTTTTCATTATGGAAAATAAATCACTATAGTGCTTTTTGTCTCTTTTAAGATCTAAGCAAACAAATCTTCAATGATTTCAGGCTAAACGGTGTTATGTAAACAAACACATAATTATAATATCACTAAACAAATGTGATTATAATTAATGCAGCACACCTGGAAAGTGATTACCTAAATCAGTCTAAATTAAATGTCCTATGTTACTTACCATTAACATAAAATCAAAACTTTCAAAGAGTAATACATTTTCTATTTTATTTTGTTTGCAGAAAAAGAATGACTCATTGGCGTTTGAAGGTCCCAGAGTAGTTATTATTGTTGTGATAAACATTAGCAGTACCTCTAAACGTGCCATGAGTGTTCTCATTTCACATATAATTTGAAGTACTCATAGACTATTAAGAAAAATTGTTAACATTTATGGAAGAATAAGAAAATTGACTTCGTTTATGTTTAACATGTCCCCAGAAGGGGGAAAAAAAGGTTGAAGAATGATAGAAAAAAATGGTAATGCTCACAGAGCTTGGGCTGTCTCAGAGAAATGCACAGCACATCCATGATTTATGCCTATTATTATCCTTGAACAATATTTCCTGACATAAAAAACAAGAAAATCCCTCACTTAATGGTGACCTATTTTTACCACTCCTTCCATTCCCTTGTTACTAAGCAACCAAAAGACCAAGAAAAAAGATTTGTAACACTTTTACATATATCATACACAGTAACATACCCCAAATGTGCTCTATATATCCAATAAAAAATAATGTTTCTGTGTTTGTGTTTTCCAGGATTTACAGGATTGTCACAACACCATATACCAAAGTTTTCGATCACAATATATTTTATAGACAGTTTTACTTGAGGAGAAATTTGTTCATGTAGGAGACAAGAGATTCAATTTTTTTTTGTCTTTTGTGATGGGACTTGTACTGTGATGATGTGAATTGCCTCTGTCTCCTTCCTGACATCAAGTAGTAAGAACACCCACGGTCCAAAATCCTTCTGCATTCTTTCTCAATACCTCCCACTTCACCTTCCTTTTGTTTGATGCACCCTATATACCTCATTCTTGAGTATATCTTATCAATATTGCCCTCCCTCCTTTAAAAGAAGACAAACAAACTAACCGCCCAAGCAATTCAGGCTTAGTGCCTAGTGGAAATCAGATCCAGATCTGCATTTAGCATAAATTCTAGATAGGATCTTGTTATTCAATAATAGAGCCTTTAAGCACACCCTATGAACAATATAGTAATCTGTCATGGATTCTATATGTGTTATTTTTTTCCTAATCAAGATTGAAACATAATTTTAGGTTAACTTTTGAGTGTGCAATGAAAAATAGCAGTTATTGGAATTAACGAAGTCAACTGACTAATGATAGAGTACTGATCTAGGTTGTATTTTTGTCTTTGTTTTTAACATTTAGAGGGGCATGGAAAAAATCAGCTTCCCCTGCTTAGCTTCAACATAATCTTCAGCTCAAAATTATCTTTTGAGTTCTTTAACTCTCAGAAGCATCTGACCAATAACATCTTTGGCAGTAGCATAGTTTTTTTCTGTTTTAGAAATATAAGCAAGAGTGATATATATGTCTAACTAAAGTGGGGGTGTCAGAAAACTAAGAAAACTAAGAATTTTAATTTGACAATAGATTTTAGCAATTATTTTAAGAAATGTTTAAAAATACATATTCACAGGACAGCTAATCTTCGACAAAGGAGCAGAGGGCCTACAATGGAGAAAAGAAAGTCTCTTCAACAAATGGTGCTGGGAAAACTGGACAGCCACATGCAAAAGATTGAAAATTGACCATTCTTTTTCACCACACACCAAAATAAACTCAAAATGGATCAGAGACCTAAAGAATAGGCCTGAAACAATAAGTCTTCTAGAAGAGAATATAGGCAGTACACTCTTTGACATCAGTTTCAAAAGAATCATTTTGGACACTATAACTCCTCAGTTGAGGGAAACAATAGAAAGAATAAACAAATGGGACTTCATCAGACTAAAGAGCTTCTTCAAGGCAAGGGAAAACAGGATTGAAACAAAAAAACAGCTCACTAATTGGGAAAAAATATTTACAAGCCACTTATCCGAAAAAGGGTTAATCTCCATAATATACAAAGAACTCACACGGCTTAACAACAAAAAAACAAACAACCCAATCAAAAAATGGGCAGAGGACATGAACAGACATTTCTCAAAAGAAGATATGAATATGGCCAATAGATGCATGAAAAGATGTTCACCATCGCTAATCATCAGGGAAATGCAAATCAAAACTACACTAAGATATCACCTTACACCCGTTAGATTGGCAAAAACATCCAAAACCAAGAGTGACAAATGTTGGAGAGGTTGTGGAGAAAAAGGAACCCTCATACACTGTTGGTGGGAATGCAAACTGGTACAGCCACTATGGAAAACAGTATGGAGATTTCTCAAAAAGTTAAAAATAGAAATACCCTATGACCCAGCCATCCCATTACTGGGTATCTATCCTAAGAACCTGAAATCAGAAATCCCAAGAGTCCCTTGCACCCCTATGTTCATCACAGCATTATTTACAATAGCCAAGATGTGGAACCAACCTACATGCCCAGAAACTGATGATTGGATAAAGAAGATATGGTATATATACACAATGGAATACTACTCAGCCATAAAAAAAGACAAAATTGGCTCATTTGCAGCAACATGGATGGACTTCGAGGGTATTATGTTAAGCGAAATAAGCCAGTCAGAGAAAGACGAACTCTATATGACTCCACTCATAGGTGGAAGTTAATATATTGACAAGGCGATCTGATCGGTGGTTACCAGGGAAAATGGGGGGTGGGGGGAGGGCACAAAGGGGGAAGTGGTATACCCACAACATGACTAACAATAATGTACAACTGAAATCTCACAAGGTTGTAATCTATCATAACATTAATTAAAAAAAAAATGCATATTCACAATTTTACCAAATAACCAGCACTGTAGGTATCACTGATTTTCACTTCATTCCCTTATTTTACTCTGTAGCTAAACCTAACTCAATCTCTGTTCCTTATCCAATTCCACCTTATATTTGAAGTAGGGAGATAAAAGACAGCATGCTGTTTTACTTGCGAGACACATTTATCACCAGGGAACTCTCGTTCTTTATATCTAGTTATGGTTTACAATTAACCACAGATTTTATAGTTTATTCAAGTCTTAAGCTTTTCAAAGATTTTTGCAAATTCCTTGAGTCTTAAATTTTATATTTCCTTGACTCTTGCTTCTGCAATTTCAAATGCATTTATACTACCCTGCAGTAGTCAGGACAAAAGCTAAGCTTCTATAACAAAGACTCCCATGAACTCATTGGTTATTGAAGAGGAACTCTGTTTATCTCTGTGTAGTTAACTTGATGTGAATGGTCAGGTCTGCACGCATCTGTACTCTATGTAGACTCTCAAAGGCCCAAGTTTCTTCCATCACATCACTCCACCATCCTCTACAGCATTGTTGTCAGGCTGGTCAAAGAATGACAGTGTCCCATGTCAATTTCTGGTGGTTGGATGCAGGAACAGAGGGGAGTAAATCAGTGACTTAAGATTCTGAGGTGTCATTAGTAAACATTACTTGGGGTCACATTCCACTGGCTAAGTGTAACAGCAAAGGAGAGTAAGTAATAAAGTGTTCCTAGAAAGCTTTGTGTCCCAACAACTAAAATCCCAAGGAAGAAGAGGAAAACAAATTGTGTGAGTGTGTGTGTGTGTGTGTGTGTGTAAGGCTAACAGTCTAATCGTAGTCCATCCCTCTGACCGCCCTTCTTCCATGCACAGAATACATGTACTCCCTCCTAAAAAGAGAAAACCAAGATCTCATATAGTTACTGTGTCCGCTTCAAACTCCAAAGATCTGGATGATGTACAAATTTGTCTATCAATTTAAATGTGACTTCTCAAGATCCCCCAAAACTTAACACTCTTTCAATACACACTAACCGCAAACTAGTTAACCCTCCTAATAATATAATAGGAGTATGCAGATAATTTTAGTAAAAGAAGACAATTAAAATGGGAAGACTGATAAACTGTTATTAATTGATAGTAATTATAGAATTCAACTGGGCAGGAATTGTGAAACTTCCCACCACAGCAATGAAATACATTCCTTTCTTAGTCCATCTAGCCACCCCTGGTTCTGCTGTCTGGTATAACTTCATTTCCCCTCATCTTAGTACATTAGGGCTTCTATAATAAAAGTACTGTAGAATGGTGGCTTAAACAACAAATGTTTATTTCTTACAGTTCTGGAGGCTTGGAAGCATTGAGGGCCCACTTCTGGTTCATAGATAGCTGTCTTCTCTCCATGTCCTCGTATAGTGGAAAAGATGAGAGAGCTCTCTGGGGTCTCTTTTATAAGGGCACTAATCCCATTAACGAGGGGTCAACACTTATCACTTAATCACCTCCCAATGGCCCCACCTCCTAGTGCCATCACATTCCGGGTTAAGAATTCAGCATGTGAATTTTGAGGGACATAACCGTTCAGTCCATAACATCCCTTATATTTTGTGAACTTTGCCTTCGTGAGGATAAATAATACATAATTATCTTTGTCTACTGTCCTCCATGACCCCTTTTGACATATGTGTTGGAAAATGTGCCTTGCTTTGTGGTCTTTAGGCTGGGCTTGTTATTTTATGAGGATACAGTTTCCAAAACTTGGCAGACTTCTGTTCTATTTGTTTGAAGTCAGCACTATGTGCTAGTAGTGGATATATAAAACTCACACTTAATGTTTGATTTCTGCTCTGCACTCATGTTTTTCTCTCTCATTCCAATGGAAGCTACCCTATGCCATCTAAAACAATAGACCGAATGTGGGAAAGTACATCCTTAATTTGATATTTGCCACAAAAGTTCATCCCTTTTTTTGGCTTAATAGTCTTAACAAGACTTTAAGAAAGTCTTTTTTGGGAATAGAAACATTTGGTTTTCTGAAACTGTGGGGCACAATCTCTAAATTCTGTTTCCTTCTATCACTGCTTATTAACTGGCAACTTTTTGCCTGAGCTCATTTCTTTCTTTTGCTACTTTACTAAAGTAGCAAGGAACAAACAATTACTCTTAACATTCTAGTTCCTTCTAGATACTTTCCCTAGATATACATGCTCAACAAGCACATGGTCATAACCACTGAGAATTGTACCCAATATTTTTGCTACAGCATAAGAGGTCTAATCAAGTTGAGAAGTCTAATGCTAGTTTGCAATATGTTTTTTCTTGTTGTCAACAACTTCTCAGCCAATTCCAAATATTTATTTTCTGTCACGTCACCTGAATTCTGGGTTCCATTTCTCCCTTAGAGAGAATTAATAACTCCTAAAACAAAGAATGCTGAGAGTAAGTGTCTGAAGGAGCAAAAATTTTATTTCTGCCTCATCAACGATCATTGCAGGGAACTAGATTTCTTTCGTGTTGAGTTGCTAGCATCCTTTAGAGCAAGGGTTCTCAGTGTGTGGGCCACAGAATCCTGAGGGTTTCTGAAATATTTTCAGGAGACCTCAACATCAAAATGATTTTCATAATAGCACTAAGACAGTATTTGCCTTTTCTTCCTGTGTTGTCATTTGCACTTAGGCATTGTGTCCTTACTGACACAGAAATTAAAAAAGTTTACAAAAGTCTAAAAGGCCTAGTGATACTTAATAATAGTCTTGATGAAACAATAAAAATTGTTAATTTATTAAAATTTTTATCATTGGGTATACATATTTTTAGTATTGTGTGTGAAAAATGATTAATAAATGTAAAGAAATTCTGTCAAATACTGAAATATGAGGGTTACCTCTAGTAAAGCACCTATGTGATTTTTTGTGGGGTTTTCTTTGCATGGAATGCCATTTTTACTTGGAAAAGTGATTAACAGATAAACAAGTACAGCCTGGATTATTTGATAGTTTTTGAAATTAACACTTTACAAGGAAAAAAATGGTACTCTTTGCTGCTAACAATAAAATTGGAGCTCTCAAGCAAAAAGAAAAAAAGAAATTTGGAAAACTCATTTCTGTCTCTGTGAGCTTGACACTTTTCCAACACTTAAAGGCTTTTCTGATGAAATTGATGGAGATATTGACAAATGTGAATAGTTGGTATTGTCTAAGGAAATGTATCAACATTTGGAAGCTCTGTATAACCAACTAAGCAAAAATTTTCCAAAAGAACAATGCGTGATGTATCAAAATCAAAGATATATGAAGCTTAATGTAATTGAGTGGGAAGAGTTCTCTGACATGGTTTCTAATTTCACATGACAAACAGTTTTTAAGGAAGTAGCACTTGTCAAATTTTGATGGGTTTTCAAAAATATTCACCACTCTCTGAAAAGGTTATTAAAATATTTCTCTTTTTCCAACTACATTTCTGTGTGAGACCAAATTTTCTTCACACACTTTGATCAAAACAATATTTTGCGTGGCTGGCCCCATGGCCGAGTGGTTAAGTTCTTCATAAAAATGTGCTATTTACTTTAGCATGTAATAGATTTATTGTTATTTCAAATGAATTAATATATCCATGTTTTTAAAGTTTCTCACTTTTGGTTTCTAATACTGTAGGTATTTATAGATGTGACCCACACAACCATAAACTCTAGAGGTCCTCAATGATTTTTAAGAGTGAAAGGAATCAAAAAGTTTGAGGGCATTGGTGTCATCTGCATGGTTGAACCTGATTCACAGGTACCAGGTTACTGTCATGCAGAAGTGGATAGACAGCACGGAGTAAGCACACATCCTCTCTTAATGCTGGCAGTTGCAAGTCATTTACATCCTATGGGAAAGACCTAGACACATGGCCACATCCATCTATGAGAACCTAGGATATGTATTTCATTCGGACAGCCAAGTCCAGCTACAAACTTAATTCTTTGGAAGATTCTTTTGTTGTTGAGGTTAAATTGGTGTATAACATTATTTTACCTTCAGCTGTACAACATAATTATTTGACCTTTGTATACAATGAGTGATCACCACAATAAATCTGGTTACCATCCATTACCATGCAACTGACCCCCTTCACACATTTCGTCCACCCCCAACTCCTTTCCCTTCTGATAAGTGCCTGCTGATGGATGAATGGATAAAGAAGATGCAATATAAACATAGAATGGAATACGACTCAGCCATAAAAAAAGAAAATCTTGCCATTTGCAACATGGATGCACCAAGAGGGGATGATATTAAGTGAAATCTGAGACAGCAAAAGAGAAATACTGTATCATGTCACTTATATATGGAATCTAAAAAACAAAACAAATGAACAAACAAAACAAAAGATACAGAGAGCAGATTGGTGGAAGGTTTTAATGCACAGGCATAGCCATCACACCTTTTCCCACAGGCTGACACAACAGAACAATAATGCTTTGAGGGCCCTGACTAGATTTGTCACCATTCTCTCAAACGTATTAGTGGATGAAGTGGCTACTTCCTATGATTACACAGAAGATGTGGAGGAACGTATCCATGGCAAACCTCAAAAAAACAAAAGACCTAGATTAGATATTTATCACCTCCAAAACGCCTCATTGGCCGCCCAGCTAACGGGTGTATCGCTCACTGCTCTCCTGCCTCTCAGTGCTTGGCCTCCTGACTCCTGGCTCTCCATCAGCGGCAACGTGGCTGGGCCACGGTGCCCTAATAATATATGAAAGAGACAGAGAGATTTTAAGGAATTGACTTACATAACTGTGGAGGTCTGTTGAGTCATATGTGTATTATATATGTTGAGTCATATATATATTACATAACAGCAAAGTAATGGATATTATATTATATTACTATTATTTTTCTAATTATCTTAAGTAAAAGATTAACTTCATCAACTCTGTTAAAAATATAGGGGTCTGCTCAGTGACCGAGTGGTTAAGTTCGCATGCTCTGCTTCAGTGGCCAGGGGTTCACTGGTTCGGATCCTGGGTGCTGACCTATGCAATGCACATGAGGCCATGCTCTGGTGGCATCCCATATAGAATAACTAGAATGACTTAACCACTAGGATATTCAACTATGTACTTGGGCTTCAGGGAGGAAAAAAAAGAGGAAGATTAGCAACAGATATATATATATGTTCAAATGGAAATTTAACAGTTTTATGAAGGATTCTTGACTAACGCTTTCATTAATATATTTAAATATATTCAATAATCTATTTAAGGCACTTGCAGTGCAAATGTGCACTGGGTTGGTGTTTAATGTTTCTGATATTCACATTTAAAAAGTGTCTACTCCCCAAATCTAACTTATATAATAAAATTCACTTCTCCTCTGAACTATCCTTTTTGTTTAATTTGAATGCAATAAAAATTTTAGTATATAGAATATCACCTTTAATACAATGGAAAATCTCATCTTAGATTGCATATGAAAGACCCCTATGAGAAAAGGAGCAACATGTCTATCAATCAGTAGCCCTAAAGGTTTTACAGTTATAGAAGATTATCATGTTGTATCCTTCTGATATAGGTTTCTGGTTTATTTTGAAATTTCTTGTTCACATGATATATAATAGTCTGCATATTTTTCACATTCTCCTAGTTACATTTAAGAAATTTCTCCCCCATAGATTTGTTAGCCATACTGCTAATTCTAGAATTTCATTTTTAGAATTTTACTTCTTAATATCTCTCCTTCTAGCTACTTTTCTTTCTTTCATTTCAATTCCTGAAATAATCAGCATCAATTATTTTCAATTCCTGAAATAATCAGCATCAATTATTTTCAATCAAGAGATTTCTTAAGCTTACATTTTTTAATGTCAACTTAACAATATTTTTTGTATTTTTCTCACACCTTACCTAAACTGAGCTAATTTGCAGTCTACTATTGTGTAACATTTTCATCTCTGATTTAGAAATATTATCTTTTCTGGCACAATTGTAAGTTTTTATTTTTTGGCAAAATTCATTCTGGGATAATTCCATTTGGCTGCTGGTTATTTGACACTGACTGGCTGACTGCAGAATACACTGAAATGTACTCACACGATGTCATGAACAGATTGCTAATACAACAGGATCAGCTACAGATTATCGGGATTAAAATATTTGAAGATATTTTTCTTGAATTCTTTTCTCTGAATTGGAAGATTAATTGTTTTAGCAATTATTATAAAACGCTGTGGCTTTATCTAAGTAATATATGTAGAAACCAATTAATAACACCATTTTATTAGTCACCTTTAACATAATGCAATAGGTTCTATGTAAATTATATATCACAGTAAAAAGGCAGAAATCTTAAGCATACAAATGGATGAATTTTCACAAAACACAAGTCATGAGCACTCAAATCAATAAATCAACATCACCAGAACTCCAGAAACCCTCTTGTACCTTTTCCATTTACTATGACTCCAAGGATGACCACTATCCTGACTTCTAACATCAGAGGAGATTTGCTGTTTTAGGACTTTGGTTGAATGAACTTGAACAGTTTGTGTGATTTCTGTCTGGTTTCTTTTTTTTTGTTTAGGAAGATTAGCCCTGAGCTAACATCTGCTGCCAACCCTCCTCTTTTTGTTGAGGAAGACTGGCCCTGAGCTAACATCCATGCCCATTTTCCTCCACTCTATATGTGGGACGCCTACCACAGCACAGCGTGCCAAGCAATGCCATGTCTGCACCCGGGATCCTGGCCAGCGAAATCCTGGCCGCAGAAGCTGAACGTGCGTTCTTAACCGCTGCACCACCGGGCCGGCCCCTGTCTGGTTTCTTTTTTCAACATTATATTTGTGGGTAACAGCCATATCACTGGATGAAATTGTAGTTTATTTACTCTCATTGTTTTTGGCAATTCGGAATATTGCTGCTGTGAACGTTCTAACAAGTGATTTTAGTGGATATGTGTGTGCATTTCAGCTGAAAATATAACTAGGGATATAATTGCTGAGTCACAGCATATTAGTAAATGGTTTTGTCTCTACTCTCCAACTAGCAGTATCTGCGACTTGAAGCTGTTCCACATTCTTAGTAATACTTGGTATTATTATTAGTCATTCTGACAAGCGTGCAGTTGTACGTCATTGGGTTTTCATTTGCATCTCCTTAATGACTAATGAAATTAGTTGCACTTTCATGTATCATTTGGCTATTTAGATAGCCTCTCTGAGGCACTTAAGTTTTTTAGTTTTCTTTGCTGCTGAACAGGGTAGACTTATTTATTTTTGGGGGGGAAGATTAGTCCTGAGCTAAAATCTGCCGCCAACCCTCCTCTTTTTTGCTGAGGAAGACTGGCCCTGAACTAACATCCGTGCACACCTTCCTCTACTTTGTACATGGGATGCCTGCCACAGCATGGCTTGACAAGCAGCACGTAGGTCCACACCCAGAATCCCAACCAGTGAACCCTGGGCCGCCGAAGTGGAATGTGCAAACTTAACCACTGCGCCACCAGACCGGCCCTGAGGGTAGCCTTATCTTATTAATGTTTAGGAGTTCTTTGTCTATTGCAGATATAAGTCTTTTGTCAGATACCAGTATTGCAAATATATTCTCTTACTGTGAGTTTTTCACTCCATCACTGGAATATTTTGATGACCCGAGATCTAATCATTAATATAGTCAGTGTTATAATTTTTAATGCTTTTTGTGCCCTATTTGAGATATCTTTGCTTACCATCTGTCATAAAGATATTCTGAGACATTTGCTTCTGAAAGCTTATTGCTTTATCTGTCACATTTAGATTCATAATTCAACTAAAATTGATATTTATGAATGTTATGATTTAGGAATCTAATTGACCCAGCACTAATTATTGAGAAGACTCTCATTTTCTCACTGCACAGCAGTATTGATTGCGGCATAAATAAGTTGACTCCATATGTGGGAGTCTGTCTCAGGATCTTCTCTTTTCTTCCATATTTCATTGACAATTTCCTATATTATTTCTGTCCTTATTATTTATTTAGGTTTGATTAGGTCTTTTATACTTTTTAGCTTTTTAAAATTTTCTAACAAGAAGGAAGGTTAAATTTTCTGATTATGTGTGTTTGTTTATATTCTTTTAACCTTATCAAGTTTTGCTTTATATGTATTTAGTATTATTTTAAGGTGCATACAGATTTGGAATTTTAATATCTTCCTTTATTTAAACTCAAAACAAGAGGAAGTAGGATGTTATATTGTCTATAACGTTTATTGAAACATATATATATATATATATATGTGTCTGTATTTGGTAACTGCTAGTAACTGGGAAAATATGTGTGTGTATTTGGTGACTGGTAGTAACTGGGAAAATAAATGCATGAACAATTTTTCTATTTATCAAAATAAGAGTTTTCTATGCCTAGAATTCCTCACACAAACTTTGCACTCCAAGGTTTTAAGCTATTTTGAATTGGGTATTTCTCTTATGTGGAGTTGAAAGCATTCTAATTTGAATATTTGATTGTAGTATATTAGGGCAAATGTTAGGAAATGATGCTTTATATGCTTACAAGCAATGTATTTCTAGGACCAAGAGGCCAAAGTTTGCCAAGGAGTAAATATCACTAACCCTTCACATTAACAGAATCCATTACTGTTCCAAGAGCAATACAGAATGATATCTTTGGGGATAAAAAGAAACTATATACTTGGGATGGATAGTAACAACCTCATACTGGGCACCAGAGGTAGTATAAATACTTACTAACCTTCACCTTCTTGAGACCAATTTAAAGACATTAGATGGAGAAGCCAGAATAGGAGAGGAAGATAATTGAGATCAGTTCTTGGCAGAAAGAAAGTTTTTAATTGACGTTACCTTTAATGCTGAACATGGCAGATGCCCCCTTTTACATATCCTCAAAAATCACTTGAGACCACGTTTAGCAGAGAAGAGGTAAAGAGTCATCAATCAAGCCAACATGGGCATAAACTATTACAATCTAGGTATCAAAAATTAGTGGATGCTTCCTTATTAGCTAAGCAAATTAGACACTATGTACAAGTGAAAGATAAGAACTAGATAAACAACAAATGCAAATAAATTAGCTTCACCATAAAAGTCCATAATGTCCTTTAAAAATCTAAATACACCAATTTTCAATAAAAATATTTTGAAAGTGATTTTCAATAAAAATATGTTGAAATGGTGGGCAGTGAGAGGAAAAGAAAAAGCACGTGTAGCAGCTCTCAGCTGAGAAATAGGTTGGTGTGTTTGAAGAAGAGAGAAATTGTAGAACCTGGAGGATGAAGAAAAACAGAGGGGTTTAGAGTGAAATTACGTTAGAGAGATGGCAGCAATGAATGCACAATCTTGCATGTCACATTAGCAAATTTTAAATATGATCTAAAGTGAAAAGCCATTAAACATTTAAATTTATAAGTCATACCATGCTATTTTTTAATATTAGAAAGATATCTGGCTTTATCTTTGGAAGGGATGAGAAACAAAAAAGAACACCAGGTACAAGTTAAAATAATCCAGTCATGAGAAATGATGAGACCTCTAACTTGATGACTTTGACCAGGTTGGTAACAGTGGAAATTTGTGAAAGTGACTGAATTAAGAATATATTTGGTGGAAGAACTAATGAGAATATGTGCACTGGACATGGGATGGTATGAATGAGAAACATCAAGAATTGTTTCCAGGTTTTTGACATTAATAATTGGATAAGGGTACAATGGAGGAAGGAGAATTTTCTTAAAAATTTGGGGGACAGGAGCCCCTTTTAAGAATCAGATTAAAATTCTAACACAAACACTTATATCTGAACATATTTACAAGAAATATTAAGGTGCTTGTGTCATGGTACTAGAGTTCAATGAATCCAATTATTGCAGTTTTGCTATTAGTTAATAGTGCTCCTTTCGATGGACTTTTGGCTGTGCACATGGCTGCTCAGCCATGGAGTTTATTTCTTAGCTACCCTTGCAGGTAGAGGCAGCTGTGCCACTAGGTAGTGATCGACTGTATTTGAGTGAAAATGATGTATGCACCTACTGCTTAAAAATTATACAAATGAAGTTGCTTTTGTCCCATGCTTTCTCCCTCTCGTCTTTCTATTTGAAATACAAACATAGCAGTGATAGCATTTTCAGCATAGATATGAAAATAACAATCTAAGTTAGGGCGATGAAACAAAGAGCTGGAATCAGGAGTGCTGCCCACCTGCTCCTCTCAGACTAAACTACTACGTACGAGGCAGAGAAGCTTCCATCTTATTTAAGCCATTTTTAATCACTTAAAAAAAAAAACCCTAGGGGGCCGGTCCCGTGGCTGAGTGGTTAAGTTCGCGCACTCCGCTGCAGGCGGCCCAGTGTTTCGTTGGTTGGAATCCTGGGCGCGAACACGGCACTGCTCATCAGACCACGCTGAGGCAGCATCCCACATGCCACAACTAGAAGGACCCACAACGAAATATACAACTATGTACCGGGGAGCTTTGGGGAGAAAAATAAAATCTTTAAAAAAAAAAAAAAACCCTCTAACTTAACTAATACTTACTGACATATGTGAAAAATATTGAGTTTACATGAACTTTTTGAGGGGAGATTTTATAGCTTTAATCAGATTTTTGAAGATCCCAATATGATTAATTATTATTGGTATAAATTCTTTGAAAACAGTATTGGGAGGTGGAAATCCTCTCACATAAAAGTCATTTAAATTGACAAATTCTCTATGGACTAGGGAAAACCATAAGCACCACCACAACACCAACAAAACACTAGCAACTAAAACTTCTTGAGATAGCTATCCTTTCTTCTCTAATTTACTATAGCAATTTGTAAAGCAGCTTTGGTTTTCAGGTTCGCAAATACAAAATCAACAGAACTTCTTCTCTTGGACACAGATGCCTGTTTAATGAATTTGGAACTGGCATTGCCATAGGTGCACAGAGTCTAGGAATGCTTAATTGCTTGTTCTTGCAAAACCCTGGTGCACTAAAGCCAATATGTTTTGCTTGCCTATGTCACTTAGAGAATCTTACTTACGCAAGATTATCCCTCTCTCTTCCACCTGTGCATGTCAACACGCTGTGACAATAAGGTTGTTCTGGGCATTGAAGCAGTAAAAGAGCTTGTCAGTTATTATAAGAAAATGACAAGACCAAAGTGCAATATTGACTGGCTAACTCCTGGGGCTCAGCTTTTTACTGCTTATTCTCTTTCTCATCCCACTAAAATCTCGTATCTGAGATGTCTTTAAGAGTTGTTGGTAAATTTAGTTCTATGATATTATTCTTGATCAATGTTAGCCAATAGATTGTGCATTATTTTTATGAGTCTCTATTCCAGATAATTTTGCATATTGCATAAATAGTCTATTTTGATAGGGTAATGGAAATCATTATTTGTAAACTTACGTAAGCATCAGAGTAGCTTATCATATACATTTTTCATGTTTGCAAATGAAGCAAACATAATCTACCAAACCTTTAGCCTAACCTTAGTAACTAAGGTAGACTGAAGAAGTGAAATTGAGAAATAAAAACAAGAAAATGGTATGGCTTCTTAAGGGAAATTTTGCTGTTTAGCCATCTATAATGATTTTCACAAAAGAAGAACAGCACTGACAATTCTGTGGTAACTAAGTAAAATGCATTATGATGTTATACATGCATTGATGTACATATGCATATGTTTATAAATATGTTATATAATATACAGTATGAAGTAATATGCATTATAAGTAATATCCATTAAGTGAAATGTATGCTTAATAACACATATAACTAATCTGTTTAAATTTCTTAACATTGTTAAAATCACATTGGATATTCTTCATGAAGTAGGTTACAACTCTTTTTACCTACATTTCTCCATTTGCTCTTTAATATTGATTTTTAAAATCTGGACTAATTATAGTACATTACATTTAACAGTATGCATTCCTGATCTACGTTAAAATATTTGTCTATTTTTGGTTGTTTTTTCTCAACTATGATTTCAAAATCAAACCTTAACATTGAAAGAGGTCTTTGCAAATAGGATTTAAAAAAGATTCTAGGGGCTGGCCCAGTGGTGTAGTGGTGAAGTTGGCACACTCTGCTTCAGGGGCCCGGGGTTCAGGGATTTGGATCCCAGGCATGGACCTACACACTGCCCATCTAGCCACACTGTGGCGGCATCCCGCATACAAAATAGAGGAAGATTGGCACAGATGTTAGCTCAGGGCCAATCTTCCTTACACACACACACACACATACACACACAATTCTAATTTAAACAGCCTAAATTTAAGATACTCAGAAAGGAATATCCCCAATTTTTTCCTCTTCTACTACAAAATTGGTTATGTTATAGGCTTTCATTAGAATTCATTGAGATAATGCATCCAAAAACAGTTAACAGAAGTCTAATATATTTTAGTACTAAATAAAATATTTTCCCTCATTTATTTTAATTTTCCCTTTGGATCATCACAGTACTAATATTTCAACTAGAAATCTCAAAAGACTGTTTTGATGCTCCCTATGAAAGCAGCAAAAGTGGTGAGGAGGAGGAGAATTTTACAGCATGACAACTATACAAAGCAAGATGAGAATAAACTCTTTAAGAGAACAGAAGGATGAGAATAAGAGACAAATTCAGCCCTTTCCTTCAAATAGTGTGTTAAGAAATGGCAGTGGTCAAATAAATGCAAATTAGAATGATTAAGAGAACAGAAGACCTAAACATGTTAGATATATCTGGAACCATGAAAGTGAAAAAAAAAAACAAAAAACACTAGGAGAATCAACAAAAACGAAGGAAAACATCTATCAATATTTGTTTCTTTTTCACTTCTCTAGAACATTAAGAAATTGAGGCCCAGAAAAATAAACAAATGCATGTTTCATTTACAACAGGAAGGATAACATCAGTGCCATCACAAGGTAAGATTCTGTGGGGAGTCAAACTCTGAGTTTCTGTCCAAGAGGAGATTGTAGATTTTGATTCTTAAATAACATACATTAAGGATGACCACAGGATGCTATAATTTAAATTGTGGTTTAAAGCATATCAGAATAAAATTAAGATTATTTGTGGTCATTTTTGAAAAATTGAATTTATCTGGCAAAACTGAAAGATATTTCATTTTCTGCTCTCATATGAAAAAATAATTTGTCAAATGTAGTTTTGTTAAAACATTCTTAAAACAGCTCAAGAAAAGTAGCAGATAAAGTTGGTGTAAAAATTGAAATATTATTGCCAAATGGAGGGATAACGTAATTCCCGACTGAGGGATTTTCATTCATGACAGAGAGAAGTGTTGGTGGATAAACAAGAGAGCCTCAGATAAGCCACAGACGGAGCATAATTAAATGTGCTGTCACACAAGTGTTTTAGTTTTGCAGCCTAAGGACATAATTGTGCTTCCTCCAAAATAGAAAAACAATTTTATATTTTAAAAATTGATGCATAACTGCCAGAGAGCAGAGCAAATAATAGCTATGTCATCAGTGTGGATATAGTAAAATTACCAAAAATTGAGGGTAAAGAGGAGAATGAAGAGAATATATCCAATTGTTTTAAATTGTTCTCGGCACTTACAGGCATTTTTTAATCCCAGAAAACTGAAGATTCATGTTTACACAAAAAACTGCACATAAATGTTGTGGGACCTCTATACATAATAGCCAAAAACTGGAAACCACCAAATATTCTTCCTTAAGTGAATGGTTAAACAGAATGTGGTACATCCACACCATGGAATACTACTCAGTGATGAAAAGGAATGAACTATTAATATACAAAATAACTCAGATGAATCTCCAGAGAATTCTGCCAAATGAAAAAAATTGATCATGTATGATCTCTTTTATACAACATTCTTGAAATGAAAATTTATAGCAATGACGAACAGATTGGTGGTTGTCAGAGACAAAAAAGATGTTGGAGGTGAGAAGTGGATGTGGCTATACAGGGCAACAGGAGGGATCCTTGTGGCACTGGAAATGTTCTGTACCTTGACTGTGTTGATGTCAATATTCTAGATGTGATACTCTGCTATAATTTTGCAAGATGTTACTTTTGGGGGAAACTGGGTAAAGCGTACAGTATAATTTCTTACAAGTGTATGTGAATCTACAATCATTGAAAAATAAAAAGTTTAGATAAAAATGATCCAAAAACGTTCAAGATAAAGATGTTTAGATAAAAAATGATGTAAACTTTTCAAAATTATTTGGCATGTTTTTTGGCCATATGCAAACATTCACAGTAAAAAAATATAAGGAACAAAACATTTGGGGACATTTTTAAAATTCAGAATAGTGCCTATAAGAAGTAAAAGGGAGATTTTGGAAGAAATCATGAAATAAATCAGAAACCACTATATTTTTAAAGAAAGATTCTCAAGCAAACCATGAAGCCCAGATGAATTGCAGTTTTGCATTTTTATGTATTTATTTTAGTATTCTGAAGTAAAGAACTGAGTTGAACAAACACCTGGGATTATTATTATTGTCTAACATTTTTCTTTTTAAAATTTGTTTTATTTTTGCTTCTAGTCCAAACCCTTAATCACCACCAGCACCCCATCTTTTGTGTGCAATGTATTTTCTTTGAATACACTATTGATGTGGTTATTTAGCTCTGCACCTGTGCACATGCACATATACAGCCCCGCCACAGATATACTTACACATACACACATGTGCATGCACACGAAATAGTATTGATCAATGTATTTAAAATTTTTATTAGTAATAATTTGCTACAAATTCATTTCCTGTTTATTTTCCATCCAGAGTTATATCTTTAATATTTGTTTTTATTTTTATACGGAGAAATGTTCCTTTTTTCTGATTACTACATACTATCTTGTCAGAAGCAGACATACAAATTACTTCACCATTATCTGCAATGAGCATGTAGGTTGAAAGCAAAGCAGAGCTTGCGGGACTTTTCTTAGTGCCACATATGTGTTCATTGAGATGGGCCAATTGATTTCCTGCCAAGCCTAAATTTGACGTCACTTTTGTAAGTGACAATTGGAAATGGTCTAAATTTTCATTGATCTATTTTAAAAATTTTCTGGGATCATAAACGGCTTTATCCTAAAGGTTGTAGACATTAATGATTTTGTTACTCCTTTAGTTTATTAAATTTATCAATATTTATATTAGGTAGATTAATCAGATTTTCACTGTTGCATATTTTTAAGTGTTTAACAGAAGGATATTTTAATTATGTTGTCTAATCTTCAAAAGAGAATTGTCATTAAATCAGAGC
This sequence comes from Equus caballus, assembly GCF_041296265.1. NCBI lineage: Eukaryota > Metazoa > Chordata > Mammalia > Perissodactyla > Equidae > Equus > Equus caballus. Next base: position 116,871,869 of record NC_091685.1, on the reverse strand, counting down.
ATTATAAATCGGAATGTAAGGAAAAAATATTTTAAAAAGAACAAGACATCAAATGGATTCTGCTGGCTAATTGTAACCCTTGTTAATTGCTAAATCACAAACGCAAAAGTCTTGTTTGTTCCAACGTACATGTTTAAAGCCGTCTGAAATTTTAGGCATGTTTTACTCATATATGCAGATATTTCTTATAACACAAAATTGATCCTGAAAAGGTACCCGCTTTTGTTAAAGACAGCTGTGCACAGAAGAGATGAAAAGTTTTAAAATAGTCCTGAGTGCTTTCCCATGACCCCAGTTCACATCTACTTCACAGGCTGGCTTGGAGGCAATGATGATTAGTGCAAGAATTTTCCCATTTCTGGATAATTCTGAAGAACCACTTCACTTCCAGACCCCCCCACTGGGATGGCTAAGGCCTTCATTGGGATTGAATTTTCTCCCTCTGCCTAATCCTGATTGGTTTTTTATGCACATATGCCTTCCACAGGTGTTGATCCCAAAGGAAAGATGGAGATCAGGTTCAGGACTGAATGATTAGTATCCCTCAAAGAAAGCTAAACTCCCAATGAAAATAGCCTCATCTGTCAAGGCCAGGTCCCTGATTGAAAAGAATGAGATGCCAGATGGTAACATCTGGATTGATACAGTTGAAAATCTTAAATCTCTAGATTTCCTTGGATCTCATGAGCTTGTAGAAATGGTTCATTCCTTCATTTTGATGGCTAGTGCTTTTTTTTCCCCCCGAAGGAAGATTAGTCCTGAACTAACATCTGCCACCAATCCTCCTCTTTTTTGCAGAGGAAGATGCCCATCTTCCTCTATTTTTTTATATGTGGGACACCTGCCACAGAATGGCTTGATAAAGCAGTGCAAAAGTCTGTGCCCAGGATTCAAACTGGGGAACCCTGTACTACCAAATCCCAGGGCGTGATCTTAACCACTATGCCATCAGGCCGGCCCCTGCTTCTATTTATTTTGAAGACTATCTCCTGCAAGACAACATGCACTCCCAGGAAGACTATGTATTCTCTGACAGTTCAGTAAAGTTTAATAGGTTTATTTGATCAAGCTTGTAAATTTTATTATTCAAACATGCTGTATATGTAAATATTTTATTTTCTACTGAAAGCTTAATTTTCAAATTTTAATTTGTTCCACTATCTTGCATTTGTCATTTTTTAATTTTACATATTTTGATGATATGCTTTATGTGTTTTAAGATTGGTGCCTGAGCTAACATCTGTTGCCAATCTTCTTTTTTTCTTTTCTTCTTCTTCTTCTCCTCCCAAAAGCCCCCCAGTATGTAGCTGCTTATTCTAGTTGTAGGTCCTTCCGTCTCTGCTGCATGGGACACCACCTCAGTGTGGCTTGATGAGTGGTGTGTAGGTCCGTTCCCAGGAAGTGAACTGGCAAAACCCTGGGCCACCAAAGCAGAGTGCATGAACTTAACCACTCAGCCGTGGGGCCAGCCCCAAGATGATATGCTTTCTGATGTATGTATTTATCATTACAGCAGATTCTAGTTAAATCACGTATTTAATCAATATGAAATATTCCCATTGGTGCTATTGTAACTGTTTAACCTTTAACTTTTGTTTCGTCTGATCTCAATGTTGATTCATCAGTTTTCTTGATAATCTTAGTTGCTTGCTACATCATTTTCCATTCACTAATTTTCAACTCTTCTTGTTCTGTTTTTAGCTGTCTCCTAAACTAGCATAAAGTGATTTTTTAACTCAGTTTCCTCTACTTTTAATGAAAGATTTAAACAATTTATAAGTTATATACATTTTTCATTATTTATGGTATCACTTTTTTGTTTTATTTCTGGAGTGATCTACAAATTTTCCAGAACCTATCTCATTTTCTAACATTTTAGAATTTCTACTTTCCATTGCAAACTCAAAAAGATTTAATGCACAGAAATAAATATATTTGCATCTGAATTTGACAAGAAGAGGATCCCATTTTGGTTCCTCCACATTCTGAACTCCCTGCTTTGGGGTTATCTGGGTGTTTATTCTACATCCATGTTCATTTTATAAATTTATGCAAGAATATTTACATCAAATTAAACTTAAGCCTCTTATCTCACCATTTACTATGAGTTGAAGTGTGTCAATCCAAAAATTCATATATTAAAGTCCTAGGTCTCAGCACCTCAGAATGGGACGTTATTTGGAAGTAGGCTCATTGAATACATAATTAGTTAATTTGAGGTCACACTAAAACAAGTGGGGCCCCTAATCCAATATGACTTGTGTTCTCATAGAAGGCAGAAATTTGGACAAAGATACACACACAAGAAGAACACCAGGTGAAACTAAAGACGAAGATCAGGGTGGTGCTTCTATAAGCCAACGAACACCAAAACTCGCCAGCAAACCACCAGACACTAGGAGAGGGGCAGGCAACAGACTCTCCTGAACAGTCCTCAGAAGGAGCCAACCCTGCTGACACCTTGCTCTGGGCTTTCCAGCCTCGATAAGTCTGAAGACAGGAAATTTCCATTGCTTAAGCCACCCAGTTTGTGGTCTTTTGTTATGGCGGCCCAAGCAAATTAATATACCAATATATTTTTAAAGTATTTTTCATCTTTTCCCTTCTGCTTCTTTTTAGCCCATGGAATTATTCTGCCACATATTTCTGTGTAAACTACCATATCTACCCCCATCCCACATTCAAATCTACTTTGACTCTCAAGATTGCCAGAACAGTCCTGATGACAAAATAAGCTCCTTACCACCATTCTCATCTTACACCCAGTTATCTTCCACATTGCTTTCATTTTCCAAACTCACACTTATGCAGGGTATTTTCCCATATTCAGGCTTATAGGTCCAGCTTTTACTTCAATTTTCCACAGCTGATGCAATTTCATCTATTGGCGTCTTCTGAATTGATTCTAGATCGTCTGTGACTCTGATGGTCTGTACTCTCTTTGACTAAACTGGCCTCAGGTGAGGTTGACAGTTTTTGATTTATGTGATGCATGAAGGACCATGTCTTTCAGCAGGTGCTGCTCTGATCATTCTTTCTCCAAAAGTGTTTTTAAATCTTTGTCAAATGCAACTGAACTTATATTTGGTGGTGGTTTTTAATCATCTTTTTGCAGCTGTATTACTTTTTGAGAGCTATGTTTTTTGGATGGACAGACCGAGTTATAAATCTGATGGCAGTCTAGGTGAGTATTTGTTTCTGATTCTGTAACAACTCTTGCAATTTTACATTTAGAAATGTAATTGGCTGAGATATAACTGGCTGAGAGTGTCAATGAGATGAATCTTTCAACTGCATCCTCTGGAACTGTCCATCTTTTTTATTTTTATTTTGAGGCGGGGTAGGGGTTATTTAATAAGCAAATGTGAATATATCAGTCCACAGACATGATTTTCAATCCAGACACATCAATGATTTAGTGACAGAAAACCTTGGCACGCGGTCATTTTTAAGACAGAGGTTACCTAGCTAAAGATTTATGACGATTTTTATTATTATTCATTGTCAATTTAAAGTAAAGTTGTGAGAATCGGGCACATTTAGTTCATTGAAATGGTAATATCCAAGGCTAATTTCTTTTTGTTACTATTTACTTCATGCTATTTATGAAATGAAATCAATCATATTGAATATCAAATTTGTCTTTTTATTTTACTTTCACACTGATTATTGTAAAATTAAGAAAAAGTGCTAAAGAAAAGAGAAACAAAAAAATTTCAATACTTTTATTTAGTATAAAGAACTTTCTATTTAGATATTGGGAAGTAAATTAACTCTTTTGTAATAATTATTACTCAAAAATCTTAAATATTATTTTAAAGAAAAGATTTATTAAATCAGACATATCACCTATAATTTTAACAAAAAATGCTGTTTTTTTCCCCGTTATAGTTTAAACACAGTTTTAACACTCCATGATATTCCTAATTGCATAAAATATATATTCCAGTATATCTATCTTCAGGAGATTTTGTTAGCCAAAGGAAATTGATGAGAGGCACAATGATGTAGATAAATTGGTAACGACAGATACAATTTTTTAGAATTAATTTATGTGAAAAGGAGATCCTAAATAAGACTCTAGGGAGTGGGGAGTGTCATGCATTTATCATCTTTTTTAGTTATTTTTACAGAAGCTTTACAGAATGAGGTAATTTTTTCTTAAATCCATCAATCTCTAAATAAGTTCCAACTTAAAGAAAACACCCAAATCTCTCTCAGAACTACCGTGCTACCTATGGGTTTAGTCACTGGGAAGTTATCGTGTGGATTTTAACTTGTATTTATTCTCTATTGAATCTTTTAGGAAATAAAAGATTGTCATTTCCCTTTTGCTTCTTCTTAATGAAATTATTTAGCCCGTTTTGTGTATGTTTTGTAGATGTGCATGTTTATACGAACGAGTACTAACAGCACAACTTACAATGAAAGAACGTACAATATTATACTTTTTTCAATATCATTGCAAACTGCATATTCTTGCACTGAAAAATATTCTTTTGTTCTTTAGTAAGTGGTAAACTGAAATTTATATTTAATACATTTTTTAGATAGGTGGCATGTTTTGTGTTAAATATGCAATGTCAGAGATAATGTTTTAATCTTTTCTGAGACTTAGCCATATCAATAATTCAATGACATAAATTAGCTTTGTCTTTGTAAGTAAAATAAATCAGTTGGACCAATCTTTATTAAGCCCAAGTCTCCTCTGAGTTAATCTAAAATAAGTTTCTATTTCAAATATGGGTTTGCAGAGAACCACTGAAGATTTCCTTGTCTTGAGTACATATTCCTTGTGGAATGAGAGGACTTCCTGAAATTCTAAGCCCTCACTGCAGCTTTGGTAGTGGGTTGCTATGACTGGCACATCTTTCCAAGTTCAATGATAGTCCAAGACCAACTGGTCTCATTGACTTTAGACTAAAAGAAACTTAGTAACGACTCACAGTAACAAAGTCTAGTCAAGAGCGTGCAACCATGTTTACCCTGGAGAAGAAGGCTCCCTTCCTGAAAACAAGCTGCCCTGGAAGCATGGTGGGAAAGCAGAGCCATAGGGTGGTGGCACTGGGTACTGATTTCTTCTGTCTATGAGCTTATCTACATTTTCTTGATGTACCTGATTCCAAAGATTACATTCATATATGCTATGAACAAGAAAACGAAATTTGCTGAAACTTGTTCAGACTTTTTTTAACCTAGACAGACCCAGGTATGAACCTTTGCACGTTACCTAGAACAGCAAGAACATAACAGCCTTCTCAATCATGCTGAGTGAGATAACTGCAGAAGGTAACCCAAGAGTTTCAATTCTTTTTCCCTTTCCATCCACTTCCACAATTTTACATATGATCTGTATGCAGATGATTCCTAAATTACTGCTGAATCTCCGACATACCAGATGTCAGTGATGGAGGGTATTTAAAAAATGGCATATATAATCAAGATGGATAAGAAGGAGAATGAGGAGAGGAATGGGATGATGGACACACACAAATTAGAGGTATGAATTGTATTAAGGTATTGCTCAAGTCAAAGAATAGTTTTTGGTAGTGTCTGAGTAAGAAACCTAAAAGGAGAGAATGCTAAGTTCAAGAGTCCCAGAGTGGATAACCAAATTCATACATGAACAAGGAAGTTTGTATGGGGCTACACTGGAGAAGGTATTTGGAATTCAGGAACACAAACAATTAAGTGGTTTTGATATTGGGTAGCTTGTCTAATGGTGCTGTTTAAGTCATTCTACATGACAGTAGGCGATAGTATTGGAGAGAAAGATTAGGTCCAGTTCCAAACTTTTCATTGAAGGCAGGTAAATTTTAAAAAAATGAGTCAATAACAACAGTAAGGAAACATTACGATACAAACAAAATTGTATCTGTCTCAAGGAAGGAGCATTCATTTCAAGAAGACAGGGTAGTAGTGATTTGATATTTTCAGTGAGGAAAAAGAGGACACCAACTTCTGACACTGATGTGTGTGAGATACTGGAAAATAACCATCCTCATCTTGAGAATATTGCGGGGAAGGAAAGTCCAGCAGGATGGGCCATATTTCAGTTAAAGCATGCAGTTGAAAAGAACATTCACAGAGGAATTGAGGGTAGAGAAGTGTTTTATAATTATGCAGCACAAAGTCAAAAGAGGAAATGATTTGGGGAGAGAAAAGGAGAATGTTAGGTAAGAGAAGAAGGAAGACAAAGCAAAATGGGAATAAAAGTATCAAAGATGATTTAGAAGAGGGATCAATAATAAGTTGAAATAGGGAAGTAAAGCATGGTGAGCTTGGAGTCACCTTTTCCTGTAGACTGGTGGGTATTTACACTTCACAGCATTTAAATAAGGCCTACAAGGGTGATCTCGTAATGTGGGATCAAATGTTCCTTTTCCCTTGGTCTACTGTGGCAGGCACTGAAGATGACAGGTAGATGCAAGAGATTGGCAGACTTGAACACAAAACTTTGGGGTTGGAGAGCAAGTGAATAGGAGCAGTGTGTCTGAAATATATGAAGGAATGGCAGAGTGGGGTACGTTTTTTTGAGAAGGGTACATACAGCATGATAGCTTAGCCTAATAGTTTGATATGAGAGTGAATTTGGTTTTACTCCAAGACTGACACAAACGTTCTATATCCATGCCTCCTAATTCTAATTTGCATACACATGAACTTAAACCTTATTTAATGATTCTGATTCAATAATTCATGGGTAGGACTCATGATACTGTGATTCTAACAAGTTCCTGACTGATGCCAATGCTTCTGGTCCCTGGACCACATTTTGAATAACAAAAGCCTGTATGACTTCTGAAGCACAGGTGTGATTTCTAAATAAGAGCAGTCAGAGACACCAAAAGTTTGATAATACTTTCATTAATTTGGGGGGGGTCTTACTATCATATTACCACAAAGAGTTAAGTAGAAAAGGAGGAAAGTAGTGCCACCATGGAGAAGTTGCGGGGAGAACTATGGGGGTGCTTGGGATATAGGGTTGGCTAGAAGGGAGGGCTATTTTGAGTGGAGCTATAGATCATACATTACAGGTGGGTCAAGAGCCTTAAAAGAGTTGTCAACATCACTAAATCTTTGATTTTCCTGATCATAGCTACCAATTAGATTTGCAATATAATTATAAATACCATACAAGTATTTTTCTGCATTCTTTCTGTCTTCTCTAAAATAACTCTTTCACTTTCTCCCATTGTTCTTGGCCTGCTGTGGGAATACAAACATGTCTGTTTTACACTCGTTGGGTAAAGATTTTCTTCTTGTTATAACCTACAATTTAATTAAAACATGTGAGATTTGGTGCTTCCTATAGTACTTTTGCTCTTTCCTAAATTTTATCCCCAATTTCAATTCTCTTCAGAGAATCCTTAGTTTTCTTAAAATTCTTACGTTTAGTATTTAATATACTTTACATTTATCTCAAAATAGTTTAGTTTGTACATTTTCCTTTCTTTCGTTTTTTTTTTTTTTTTTGCTTTCTGCTTTTTTCATGAGGAAGATTGGCCCTGAGATAACATTTGTTGCTAATCTTCCTCTTTTTTTTTCCTCCTCCAAGCCCCAGTACATAGTTGTATATCCTAGTTGTAAGTCCTTCTAATTCTTCTATGTGGGATGCTGCCACAGCACAGCTTGATGAGCAGTGTGTCAGTCTGCACCCAGGATCCGAACCAGTGAACTCCAGGCTGCCAAAGTGGTGTGCAAAATTAACCACTATGCCACCAGCCGGCCCTTGTACATTTTCTATATAGAGCAGGACTTTTCAACTCCAACTGCACATAGGAATTAAATAAATAAATGAATCAAATAAAACTGAAGCCTTCCCCCCATCCCAGATTTTTGATTTGGTAGGCTGAGTGCTGTCAGGTGTTAAAATCTCCTTTGATGGTTGTAACGTGAAGATAGAGTTGAGGACCATACAAATGAAATATCTTACAAAGGTTTACTACTTAATTCCTCTTCTGCATACCTTTTATCTGAACCACAGATTCATCTCTGGGCTTTAATCAGCACCATTGCCACTTTTCAGTAAAGAAATGGCTGCAGGTAGCACAGCATGCAGTAAATCTTCTCATGAATGGGAACCTCCGTACAAAAGGCAATCAGCAACAACATTGACAGCTTTAGGTGGTCGATAGCTTTCATAAAATCCTTTTTGAAGAAGTATATAATAGCTTAGTCACTGGGTCCAAATAAGTTGAATGCTAAATCACACACAGCTGCGTCCATATCTTCCTCATTGTCTCATTCATGAATAAATACACACAGTAATAAACTACTGTAAATAAAATTAATCACATATGCTTATGGACATAATAGAAGCCTGCTGAATCTCAGGCTGTTTTGAATCTATGGCTCTGTTGATACAGTCTTTGTAGGTAAACATTCACAGATGGGCACATTTCCTCTATTAAAAACACCTGCAAAAGGTTGCTGGAAAAGCTTCAGAAAAACCTTGAATCATTTCAAAATTTATTTTACACCACCTGTGACTGATGATTTTTATAGAGCGTTTCCTTAGGAAACCATGTCTTAGAACACTATGATTAGTTCACTTGTGCCAACCGAGTAAAGACCAGATAAGGCGAACATTGTTGTTTTTGTCTGTCCTTCATTCCTGTATGTATTAATTTCGTCTTTTTGTCACTTAGTCATTCATTACTTACCATATAGAAAGAATTCTGCATACAAGCAAACAAGTACAAATGATTCTGCCCAAAGGATATTTCATTCATATCACCCTTCCTGATGGACGGAATGAAATGATGTAGAAACTTGAACAATTAATGTTACTTTCTCCATTTATTGATTACTTCAAACTTAATCTTCTCTTTCTCTAGGCTAGGTATTGTTCCTACTTAGATTTTCAGATATTTCCATTCCTGAACTAATTAAAAAGAAGAAAGGAATCTTCCTCCCACTTACTTCCACTTATTATTTCTTCACGTCACCTGTAATCAATCCCTCAGTACAAGTGCTGTTCCACACTGGCCTTGTCATGTATCCCTAAATTTACTCTTGACTCGTGTACAGAGCTTGAAGACAAATTATATTCACCCCTGTACAGAAAGGAGGCCCCAAGAAGTTCTGAACTTCCAAAGTTGCTATGGCTATTGCCAAGTGCAAAATAAAACAGGCCCAGCAGCACATTGATGAGATAATAAACCCTCTCTTCAAATGTATTTTTAAATCACTTTATAAGTAAAGCTGTACCTATGCCGTACTGGAACAATGCCATATTTGTTTAAGAGATGTTATTCATTTTTCTTCTCTCTTTCTCTGTCTTTGAAATTTCTTGGCAAAACCAAGAAAGAAATATGATTGTGTTGTCTGTATTTTATTGGACCTATCTGGTGTTCTAATATACTAATATACTCCTTGAACATATGTCAACTTAAGAGAGATTACGGCACATCCCTAAATCTATGGAGCATACATTATTGAGGTGGGGGGGATCCATGAATAAATATTACTGAAAGTAAGGCATTGAACTTCACTCTTATTTGATGGATGTAAATTGTAATTTGTCCTCCACCAGGGGAAATATAAAGGACAAATGAAAGTTTTAATTTATTATATGCTTAGCATAAAGTTTTTGGCTATTACATGTCAATTACATCACGAATTTGTATGTTGATAAGTTCATTGTGATCCTCAAAACAAACAATAAGAATATGCTATTAATTTTTATAGCTATAATCACAGTATAAATATTCATAATGAAATAAATGTTAAAAAGCTATGCTTAGATTAGCATTACTGCAAGAGTCTCTTCCTCTGAGTTAGAAAGTAGCATAGCATAATAATTGTCAAAAATAGGTGTCTAAGGTATTGTTATTTGAATAAAAATATATTTTCTCAAATGGCAACTATCTTATAAGCCTTATTCAAATGTCTTTAATAATCTCACCGATTAAGAATCCTATGAATTGTTAAAGTACTCAGTTTTAGTTACGCATCTATTTATTATCAAATATCATTAGAATACATTAAATTGCAAACAAGATAATCCCAGTTAAAATTGACCTTAATTGCTATTTTTCACAAGGTGACAAAAAAATAATTATCTACCCCAAGGGACCAAGGTCTCCTAGAACATGCTTTCTGAAGATGAGGGGTGGGGGGAAACCAGCAGGAAAATGTACTCTGAAATAGAAGTCATTACTAGTAACAATGGCATTGTTCCAAGCTCCTTATAATATGTAATCCTAAACAACATCTTTATGGAATTAGTATGCTAAACAATTTTCCTTTTTCCAATGCGGACGGAAATATTAAAGATATTAATTGTGTTGCCCTAAGTTGTACAGCTAGCAAACTGCCAGGGCAGGGATCCTAGCAATCCGGGACTAGAATTAGTGCATTTTTCCAGGAGAATAAAGATAGCTCTAGCATAAAGTAATGAGTCATTTGCAGAGGTGACCCATTTGGGAGTTACAATTTTATTGCTGATGAAATAGGGTATTCCAGAAGTTCTAATAATGACACAAGGATGTTTTACAGGTAACTGAGGTAGAGAATAAAGAATCTAATTGGTAGATTCCAGTGAATATCAACTCAATCATTTGGGCTCAAATACAATTTATTTAAGTTATTAGACATATCACTTTCATAAAGTTAATAAGTTTTGAACTCTGAATTTCCTCACATATAATATTAAAATATTAATAGTATTTATATTTTATAGTATACAGTATATATACTGCAAATAATATACGTATTATATGCATGCAATGCCTACATAATCATAGATAGAACAAGGTTTATATGGATGGACACAAAATAAGCAACCACTGGAGTACCAGCAAATGAGAACTTACCAAAGTTAGCTTTCTCACTACTCTGTGGAAAGTTTACCCTTCTGTCTTTCCTGCCCCGCCACTCTATCTATTGGAGTCATCCCATGGGGTCAGAAAATGAAAGTAAGAAAATTATCTTGAAAATGTCTCTGTTAAAGTATTAACAAAAAGAGAAATATAGTATTCTGCAACTCTTAACTCATCACACTTCTGAATTAGCTTCTCTGAGTTCAGAATCTAAGACATGGCCCAAGAAACTTTCATTGAGGAAAGGGAAATTAAAATCCAAAATATCGTATTCATAACAGGGTAGTTTAAAAAAATGGAATTCCAATAAAGAGTATAAGAGGATAGTACTGTAGAAAGGCATATTAAGACCAGGGAGTGCATATTGAAATTGAAGGGGTTATGGAATGTGATTTTTGATTAAATCAATAATTAAAAAATGGTTTTCAAAAAAAAATTTCTGCTGTAAAATTCAAGAAAAGTTTTCCTTTGAGTTTCAGATAAATATTTGTCATTGGACGTGAGGCTTGGTGTAAAACACTGAATCCTTCTTTATTGTATTTTCGTCACCTGGAAAATTCAGGTCATAATGTTTCACAAATAAATTTTTAGAAAATGTGAGGACGAAGAACATCATTACAAGTATAGCCCTCAGATTACCATGGAGTACAGAGCGTCTTCACTTTGGGGCATAAAGAAACCTAACTTGGCAGTTACCACTCATGATGACTTTAAAATTGAAATACTTTGATCTTATTTGTGAATTGTTCATCTTATAGTACTGAAAAATATATATATATCCCAAGAGATTAAATATAATAAGCAAAATATCAAAATTAACATTTTCATGGTGACATTTAAAATAAATACTAAAATATGTGAGTGTAACATTGGCTAAATTATTTTAAATACCAAGGGTTATGTTAGTACATTTTTTTCTCTCATGGAAAGATGAGTTTATATTTAGAATTCTTGAATTGTCTGCTATACATGTGTAAAAATATTCCGAAAAAATTAAGCAAAGCAATTAAAGATTTCTTACTTGTTTCTTGGTGAGGAAGGTTGGCCCTGAGCTAGCATCTGTTGCCAATCTTCCTCTTTCTGCTTGAGGAAGATTGTTGCTGAGCTAACATCTGTGCCAGTCTTCCTCTATTTTGATTGTGGGATGCCACCAAGCATGGCTTGATGAGTGGTGTGTAGGTCTGCACCCAGGATCTGAACCCGTGAACCCTGGGCTGCCAATGTGGAGCATGGGAGCTTAACCACTATGCAACCAGGCCAGCTACTGACGATCATTTTGCCACCATAAGGAAAGCTAGCCTTAGAATATGGAACATATAGTACAAGACAGTAGGTTACAGAGGAAGAGAATCTGTCTCTTTTTTTGATATTGTCAAAGCTGGATGAACATAAATTTGACCCAGTACATGGACTTTTCAGTTATAGAGCCAATGTACGATAATTGTTCTAACCTATTTACATTGTTTTCTTTTACATATATCTAAAAAAAAAATCCCCTCCTTTGTAGCTAAAAACCAACTTTTTATAAAATTGTTTTACATTATGACATAATTGAAAGTAATGATATGTTCACAGTAAACTGTGTAAACTTAGAAGGCTGATCAGAGGTGGAGATGGATGTCTAACAGTTTCCACTCACCATTTTTTATGGAGGTGAAGTTTTTCACATAAAGAATCTTAGAAAATTGTTTGACTTTTCTTGGTTAGTCCATTAATTTCTTGCAAGTGCTAGTGGGCACATATTTCAAATGGAGCAAATCAAATACTAAGTATCATATTCTAGATACTATCTCTTAAAAGAAATAAAATTTATTTAAGGAAGCCTTAGAGGGGTTAAAACTTAATTGGTGATAGCATTTATTTATTTATTACTTTTTCAGCATTACAATAAAAAATTCTAAACTTTCTTCACAGAGAAAGTGATTCTTTTGTTTTGCATTAGTCCGTAAGCAGTTTTGCATCATAAAATCGTAGTAACATGTTGTCTTCTAAAGCCTGTACTTGCAGCCTTGAATTTAGTAGATCTTTGACAGTGGTAGTGAAATTGTAATGGGTATTAAAGAGCATTGGATTTGTGTGTATTGCTCTTTAAATTCGGTTAAACCTGTATCGCCCTCCCCTTCCCCTGTATTTCCAAATTTTATTACATATTCTTGCAAGATTCTGGTGATTATTTGGAAGCATGAATAGTTCACACCTGTCTGTCTCAGACTTCAAAAAATTGCCATTTATTAAGAAGAATTAGGCTAAAATCATTTTTGTCTTCTTACTGGTAGCTGTAAAGTTCCTGATGATATTCACTTCAAGATGCATCCTGATTGTTGAAATATTAAAATATCTGAATGTAACAGAGACAAAAGGATATATTTTAGAATCAGAATGCAGTGGTTAGAGTTGTTTTGACAACTCGATAGTTGCGGAGGCAAGCATTGCATAACTCTCAGCTTGGTGTCATGCCTTCCCTAAATAGAACGCAGGCAATTAAAAGCTGTTTTGTTACATCCAAATCGTGAAACCAACGAAACAAAGATTAGAAAGAAGTTGAGTAATGGAGATACAAACAGAGCCACTCTTTCAATTACGTTTTTATGTAAATTAATGCTTTTTACTCTAAAATATAATCCTAATATTGTTTTAGTTTAAAGGGTATACTTTGCCTGATTAAAATTAAGAAGGGCAAAATATTTACATCTTCTGTTTCCAGTAAAAGAACTGAAAGCTTGGAGGTTACAATTGCTTCATTACCAGGAATTTTACCCCTAAAATTTGAAATGACTAAGTTGTATGCAAATACTAATATTAATAACACTTTTAAATGGAGCACTATGAGAAGTATATAACATGACAAATAATATATATAACACGACTTGCACTCGCTAAATATCGCAAATAATGCTTTTTAAATAATTTATTCACTTAATACTATTTGGGAAATTCTGACTATACATACTTCCTTCTCAAGGCTTTTCTAGAATATAAACTTTGGACATAAATTTTATATTAAAAATGGTATATTTAAAATTCATTCAAAAATCACATATCCGGATAGCAGTGACTTTTTTTTCCCGTTGTAAACCCCATTGATTTGGAATCTAACCACCTGCTACACTAGATGAGAACACCTTCCTCTCTGAAAGGAGAACGCCCTGGGCTGCCTCATTGGATCTCTTCTCAGCTCTCTTCTCTCCCACTGCCTATTATCTGTTCTTTCTCTTCAATATGCAATCAGATTCTTGCAACTGGATCCTTCTCATTTTTAAAAACATGTGCTCAAATCTCAGCATCCAAAAATCAGTAGCAACAACAGCAGCAGCAGCAACAACAACAACAAAACTCTCTGAATTCCACTTCTTCCTCCGGTTACCAAACTGAAGTAAGCCTTGCTTTGTAACCAACGTTCTCAAAACATCGGCCTGTTTTCGCTGGTTTCATTCTGTCATCTACATGTCTTGCAACTGACCACCACTGGTTTCTGTCTCAATGACCAAAACAGCTCCCCTGCTAAATTAAATCATAGCTGCTGTGTCAATAAATCCAGCCCTCATTCCACCCTGAGTGTTGCTCCTCCCCCTCCCAGTCTTGGATTCCCATTTGTCTCTTCTCTTTCACAAAACTCTTAATGATTTTCTTCGCTGACCAGTCTCTCACATTCTCTTTTGCAGACTCATCTTCAACTCTAACACTATTGCAAATTGAGTACCTTTGGGTTTAGACCTAGAAAGACTTCTCAATATACATTCTCTCCCTGAATGATTTTATCCATATCTTTGATTTCATATCCACTTAACAGAAAACTTAGAAACATATATCATTGGTTCTGATCTCTCCTCAGAGCTCATGATGGAAAATGACTGTGTAGCATCTGTTCGAATGTCTTAAAAACACTTCACACTCAGCATTCTAAAGTATAAAAAATTTACATTTCCTTATGTAAACATCTTGCATGGTTACCTATTAATAAAAGACATTTCCAATTATTTTATCACACAAGACAGAAACTTGAGTTATATTCGAATCTTTTTCTCTACTTCCTTCGTCTCGCCAAAATCAGTCCAGCATCAAACTCTATTAATATGACCTTTCTTATATATATTAAGTCTACCCATTTCTCTTGATAATTTCTCCCCACTCCTCTCTCTCCCTCACATACACGCACACACACACACACACACACACACACACACACACACAGTAGTCCAAGTTACCTCCATCTATCTTCTGGAATATTAGTTAGTCTCCTGAATCCACTTTTCCCTCTTCCAGTGGATTCTCCATTTCTGCATTCAGAATTCTCAAGTTTAAGTGTGATCATGAGACCATGCCCTTCATTAAAACATTTAAATGGCTCTCTGTTGCTCTTAGACATAAACAAAAATATTTAATATTTGCCCCATGAAAGCCCGTGTTATCTGACCTCTATTTGTCCCCGTCTTCTCACAATGTGATACCATGATCAACACTAACACATTAAATAAATTTCTTTGACATATAGTTTACACTCAGAAAAATGAACAAGTTATAAGTGTACAGCTAGCTTATTTTTCATAAGGTAATCCACTCATAGGCAACCTCAATGTTCTTGAAAAACATTAAGCACGACCCAAAAACCTTCTCATGCTTTCTCCCTCTCATGCTTTAACATGACAGTTAGTTTTCTCTACATTTGAAATCTAGGTAAATGACATATTATATTATGTCTTCCACCTTAAAAGGAAGTCTGGGATGTGGTGGTTACCAATATTTCTACTACTTGGTGAACCTTGAAGTCCAATTTTTGACTCCTGTTAGCTAACATTTTCTGCTAACTGTTTAGTCCCATGGCCCTGTGCATTAAACACGGATGCAAAAGGTTGGGCTCGCCTCAGTGTTCCTTCCTTATTGCCAAGAGCTCTACCCCTCAAATCCTAGCTGCTTTCATGTTCCTAAACTCCAAGCTTTGTGACCACAGTTACGTCATGTAAAACTCCCCCAAATTCCTCTCAGGGTCCTAGCCCTTTGGCTTCAGATTTCTATTTTGCTTTTATCCTTTTGGACGTGCAGTGGTTAAGAATTGACAGATATTCCAAGGAAGGGAACCCCAAAATTAGCAACGCTTATCTCAATGCATGTACCTTTTCTCCAGGATCCTGGTTGCCTTGTGTTTCTCTAATACCTTCACCTAGGTTGTGTGTGTGGCTGTGTGAGTGTGTGTGTGCTGGCACCCAAGCATGAGTGTGTGTTTTGTCCAACCCTTCTACCTGTTTTCCATAGAGGACTGTCCTGAATTAAGCCTAACTGTTTGTATTAGTCAGGGTTTAGGACACTCAAATTTTTTTTCCAATATAAGTTAATAGAAACTATTTCTTCACTTTATGCTATTTGGGCTTATGAAAGTTTTCATAGGAATGCTCTACTTTTGGATATTGGGGGAAACCTACACACATTTTTATGAGGCTGGATCTTCTTCGTATACTTCAACCACAGTAACATATCACTACAGAATAAGTGCAGAAGCAAATATGAGTACCCAGTTATCTTCTAGTAAGCCAGATATTAAAAACCTTTGAAAAAAATGTAAAACAATATCATTCTTCCCACTAAATTTTTGTTTTGGAAAATATATTGCTTTTCATTAAAAATCCTGCTTATGTAACAAAAAAATTAGGAAATCTGAACTGATACTATACTTTGATCTACGAGCATTATTCAAATTTCAAAATTGTTTCAATAAATCCTTTAAAGAAAGAGTGGGTTGTGCTTTTAATAGCATGTGTTATATTTTTTATTCCTGGAACTATTTATTTTTAAAATCCTTTTGGACTTTTTTTGTAATGGTTGTTTTTACTTTATTTCTCAGGCTTTTCATTTTGATTTGAATTACATAAATCTTGCCTTGATTGTATTCTCTGTAAAATCTCTAAAAGCAAAGAATTTCTGTTTTGTTTTTTCCTGCTGCCTCTCACATCATTCTCTTTTGAATGCATAATATGTGTTTTTGACATAAATTCAAAAGTTTGGGAAATTAATCTATATTCTTTGAGTTCTGGCTTGGTCGTGTGCTTTTCCAGAGAGAATTAGAAAACGTTTCTTCCAGTTGGCTAAGTGTACTAGCAACTCAAACAACTTTAAATAAATTTACCAAATCAAATAAAAATGTCCCCATGATTTTTGTCTTTACATAGTTCACAAGAGAAAATTTAATTTGAGCCATATATTTTACAAGAGTTGTCTTGTCCACAAATTAGTTACAGATTTTTTTTTCCTCTTCTACCTGATACAAGAGTCAGGACAGGAAAGGTTCTTTTAAGACACCTTGATACAGTGGATTTATTTTTTCTGCAATTTTACAATGAAGATGCTTCTCTTTGTGGTCCTACTTTTATAAAGCTTTCCCCATTAGATTCCCTAACTTGGACAGGTATTATCTTCTGGATTATTTTACAGTGCAGACTTCAAAAGAGAGGTCCAAATCTACTAGGGTTTAGCTGATATTCCAAGGGTGAAAGCTGACTAGGATAGGGATAGATAATACTGCACCAAATATTTTTATTCTCCTTATATAATAAATATTACTGGGGTATTGTTGATCAGCCACATTTTCTTGGCCTATGTGTAATTATTTAGAAGTGGCTATATGACTAAAGTTCTGGACAATGGAACATATGCAGAACAGACATGAGAAACTTCCAGATGTTAACCTTGAAAATCTCTCACATAGTCACCTAATCACTCTCTTCTGTCTCCTAGGTCAGCGTCCATGTGTTCACAATGGCGGAGCCACAAGATGCTAGGAGCCTGGATCCCTGAATCATCACCTAAGCAGCGCCCTTGTGCCACTCATTTAACTTTTTATGAACAAGAAGTAAACTTTCTTGTGTTGTCACTGGTGTTTTAGGTTTAACTCTTAGAGTAGTAGCATTACTTTGTCTCATCCATAAATTGGTAATTCGCAATGGTGTAAGGATAAATGTGGCACTTCCCTAATGTCAGGTGACAAATGCTAAGAACCAGAGCACATTGGTTTAGCCTTCATAGAACACACGGGCCATAAAATTAGAACAAGAAAATAGAGATCTATCGTAGTAGTCATTACGGTTGTTCCCCAATATTTCCTCTTCTACACACATATGTTACACTTTCTGGTCCCTTAGTGGTTGGATGAGGTTATGGAACTAATCCTGTCCCATGGGCTACAAGTGAAAGCAACATAACACTTCGGGACCAGAGCATTAAATAGCCACTGTTAGATCCTTCAAAGTTCTCTTTTTCTCTACCACAATGACTGGCCATCTTCCTGATAGTAGCTGTAATGTCATCTTTGATCTCAGAGTAAAAATGTTGCAAAGCAGAACTCAAAGCCACACTGTCCCTTGACACGTACTGTCAGTGAAATATCAACTTTTTTGTCTCATTCCATGTGGTATGAGGATGTTTGGTTCCATAACATTATCTGCAGTATACCCAGGCCAAATAATGGTAATACACCTGGAAAAAAACTACTGTCTGTGACAACTTAGAAGCTGGAAGGTAGACTACATACCCGCCAAGCTAAAACTCTAGAAGAACTTTCAGATAGTGCGTTAGAAGGATATTGGTTCCAATAGCTGCATTTAGCAAGATATTAGGTAAAAAATAGTTGAGCTCTGCAGGATATGGTCATTTGACAAGCCAAAATGAAGTGGAATAGAGTGCAGAAATTTTGCACCAGCAGAGTTGCAAAAGGTAGCTGATTATAAACTGAAAGTGCAAGCAATGAACTCTAAGTGCTCAGTGAGAGTCCATGATGTGTAAAGAGTATGACTTTTAGAATGACCTCATGGAATCCATCGCCACACACTTGCATCGAACTGCTTTATGGAAAAAAATAAACTTCTAATCTTTTAAGTCTTTGACATTTGTGGTTTGTTAAAATAGTTAGCTGACGCTCTTGTATTATTGCTCTCACTCGTATAAAATGTCTAAACTTAAAAGTACAGGAAGAGGGCTTTCTGATATGGATACACCAACTTTATATGTATGAAGGTATTAACAAAAATATTTTTAAAAATTTTAGTGACGCCAAATAATGCCAATTGGGATCCCCAAATCAAAACACAGTTCAGTAAATATCTGCCTCATCTATGTCCAAGGCAGTATTCAGAGATTTAGGAAGGAAGGAAAACGTACCAGATGGGAAGACCTAGCTTTAAATCTCAATTTTATTGAGAAGTCAAAGTGAATGTACAAAAGTCTTACCCAAAGCAGAACACAGAAGGCAGCTCTGGAGTCATACAATTTCAGTCCCAGTTAATCTGTTTGGCCCTAGAATAGTGGTATGAGGAGACAATACATGATGTGATGAATTTGAATGCCAACCTAGTGAAAGAATATATCATTTTATAGGCACTACTAATTCATTTAAAAATTGGTTAGGGAAACCGTGTGTCTTTTTAACAGCAAGATATTTGTAAGATATTGTAGTTAACTGCAATTATATAAGATATCTATATTGGGGTAAATTTTCATGCAAAAATAGTGAATTCTTATTAGATATTGTTGATCACGTGGGCTTGGTGTTTCACTTGACAAATAAAAATGGCAAGTAATAGGATATATTGGAATATATGTGGAAGCCATTCGGTGTAAACCTAATTCGGCCTGACCTTGTCTTTCCAAAAGGGCCTGACCGAGGCCATTGAGCATGCATTGTATATCTGCTTTAGAGATTCCCTATGGCAAGAGCAAAAGGCCCTTGAGATAAAGGTGCAACTTCCCTCCCCCTCCCAACGTTGGTGTCTCCTTAAGAATTAAGTATCTTTCCTTAGGCTAGAAGCTGATTGCTGCAGCGCACCTGTGACCGCCCAGCTGGAGACAATAGACTTGCCTCCTGCTACGCCCACCAAAATGGCAGACCCACTACCTGCTGTGTCCATCAAGTGCTGTGCCAACAGGGCAATCTTGTGACTATTGTGGGAGGGACATTTCAATCATATGTGAAACACCCTCTTTGAGGGTATATAACCACCCTTATACCCCCACTTCTTTGGAGTGCTCTGTTCCTTTGCGGAAAGACTCTCCCGGGTTATAATCCTAAAATTTAAGCTCAGAATAAACTCACCCAAATTTTCATTTATAGATTGGTTATGGATTATTTTCGTCGACACACTTTTCTTTGGAAAAAACATATTCAATCAGTACATGCCACAGATGCTAGCATTGACAAGCAACGATTATAGATAAATCAGACAAGGAGCTCTCCTCTGTTTAAAGCCTCCCACGTGCCTCATATAACGCTATATGAAATGGATAAAATCTATATCAAAGGAATTTCCCAAAGTGATGAAGACAGTTTGCTTAATGTCTTTGATGTCAGTAACAGAATAACAAACTTATGTGAAAAAGTGCACTTAAATAATGACAAAATTAGATAATTGACCTTGAGATAACGCATGAATTGGCTTAAAATATGAACTTTTGTTCAAAGGTCTAATAATCATTAAATATATTTTCAGGTATTCCTTAAAGCTATTTTTTAATTGTGCACCATAGACCGTTCAATTGAATATATATGAAAAGGAAAAATAAATAATTTCTAGGCTGCTAAGAAACTTTCCTTTAAAGATCTAGATGTGGAGGAGTCCTCCTACTAAAAGTGAAGGGTAGATAGCCTCAGTCTCAATTTCTCTAATTACCTATACTTTTTCTCCTCACCTTCAATAGCACTGTGCTAAATAGACTTTAAAGAGGAAATGAGTTATCATAATCTGCAGTTATTTTCTTCCCATACCTTCCATGATATGCATGCCTATTGTCTTGCTCCCATGTTTGTGTGGTACACTGAAAAGTCCTAGGAACTTGCTCTGCCACAGTGGGAGAAGTTTAAGACCACACTGATTGTATCTGGAATGTGGTCACCCCTTGTCTGCTTAAATGGGATGCTTTCACTCTGTTCTCTTTGTCATAAACATTTACTCCAATCTCTTGATTTTTTTAAAATTTTATAACTTAAAATTACCCAATAAAAGTTGTTATTCACTATCATTTTCAGATTCTCATGTATAGCTGCCTACACTTTAAAATATTTACATGAATATAAAATTTTCTTGACTTCTCTTTTTTTATATTTCCTGTTCGTCCTTGAGCAGTGTTTCTCCTAGACATTCTTCTACTGCTCAGTTTCATAAATGCAACCTTACTGTTACCTCTGGAATGTTTTGCACACATTTTCTTTAAACATTTTATCCACTGCAGCCAGTACTCCAGTAGGTGCCTGTTCAGTAAAGATTCTATTTTCATTTCTGGTACTATCATATCAATATCTATATAATATGTACAAGTAAAAGGTCTTGTAGGGGATCAAAATTAGCCACCTCAAAATGTGTTTCTTTGGCTTGATTATTTTTAAGAACAAAAGACTTTGAAAGAAACTTTGACCTTCCCTCTCACTGCCTAAAAGGATTTACGATAGAAGGCCTGTTCCAGGAAGGAGCTAATACCATAAGATGACATTGTCTATAGCCAGCCCAGCAAACACTTGTTTAAGAAACATTTACATTTTCATCTCCACGTAAATTGCCTTCCCCCCTTTAGAAGCCCCAAACTAGTCCTTCCAACATCCTCCTTTGTCTTTAGCTGAAAGTTGTATTTAAGGTGGCAGCTTTAGCCATTCTGGTGAGTCGTTCAATTTTCCTAGGTTTCTCCCATGTATGTTATGAAGCTTTGTTTGATTTTCCCCTGTTATTCTGTCTCATTTCAATTAAATTTGTAGACCAGCCAGAAGGTCCTAGAGGGTAGAAGAATTGTCTTCCTCCTCTAGAGTCTAAATGTGTATGATTGGCATCTCAGAGTGGATGATAAAGAGAATGGGACAGAAACAATATTTGAAGAGTTAACAACTGAGGATGTTCAAAAAATGATGAATATCATGACCAACAGAGTCAGGAAGCTTGGTAATGTCAACTAGGATAAATACAAAGTATATCACATCTACCCACATCATAGTCAGAAGGCTGAAAACCAAATACAAGTAGAAAACTTTACAAGCAGCCAAACTTAAAAGACACAATAACTTTACAGCAGCAACAGAAAGACTGGTGGTTTTTCTCAACAGAAAATTTGAAGGTGGTAAACACTGGAATGATGTCTTTAGAGAACTGAAAACGACAACAACAATAACAGCAACAACAGCAACACCTGCACATTTACCAACCTAGAATTTTGTACCTAGCAAAATAGCTCTCAAAAGTAAGGGGCTGGGCCCATGGCATAGTGGTTAAGTTCAATATGCTCCACTTTGGCAGCCTGGGTTCCCAGGTTCAGATCCCAGGCACGGATATACACCACCCATCAGGCCATGCTGTGGTGGTGACCTATATATACAAAATAGAGAAAGTTGGGCACACACCTTAGCTCAAGGGCACTCTTCCTCCTGGAAAAAGAGGAAGATTGGCAACAGATGTTAGCTGAATTCCACATGCCCACCCCCCCAAAATGGTACAAGTGAATGAAGACATTAATAAAGAAAAAGCAAAAAACTAAATTTTTTTTTTGCCAACAAACTTACATTACAAGAGAGTGTAGAAAGTTCTTCAAGATTGATTCAGTAATTCCAGATGGAAACAGAATTGCAGGGAAGAGCTTGTAGCAGCAATAATAACAATGTCTCATGGGGTTTTCAAAATATATTGAAGTAAAATTTATGACAAAATAATGGGAAAGATGGAATGGGAAAAGTGGAGTTAAACTATGTTTAGTTGGGCTACAATAAGTGAAGGACGGAGTCTGTAGAATAACCAATGAAATATTTATATACGGTGTATACATTAAAAATTAAAGTGAAAAGATATACAATACTAAAGTTAAGAAACAAGGAATACAGGGGCTGGCCCGGTAGCATAATGGTTAAGTTTGCATGCTCTGCTTCAGTGGCCCAGGGTTTTCAGGTTTGGATCCCAGGCTGGACCTAGCACTGCTTGTCAAGCCACACTGTGGCAGCATCCCACATAAAACAGAGGAAGATTGGCACCTATTTTAGCTCAGGGTCAATCTTCCTCACAAAAAAAAAGGAAGGAAAAACTGAGAAATACAGCAGCAAAGAACAGATGAGACATAAAAGAAGACTAAAATAGGGAATGGTAGATTTAACCCAACTATTTTAGTAATTTATACTCAATGCAAATGCACTTAATCCTTTAATTAAAAGCTAAAGTTTGTCATACCAGATACCACAAGACATTCAAATTCTGTTTATAGCATAAGTACTTTAAAATTAAGGACATAATTCATTAGAAAGTAAAAAGCTGAAAATCCTAACCAAAAGAAAATTTAAATGTCTATGTTAATATCACACAAAGTAGACTTTAATGCAAGAAGTATTAGAAATACAAAGGGACATTTCATAAAGATGAAAAAAGGCCACTCAACAGGAAATATAGTAATAATATGAATTACAAACATACTTTTCAAAAAGGGAATATGGGAAAAAGGGAAATAAATCACAAACATAATTAGATATTTTAATACACTTCATTTAGATAGTGGTAGAACAAAATGAGAAATCAGTAAGAATCATGTCAAGTGCAGTGTATTTCAAGAATGCAAGTTTGTTTTTCCATTTGTTAAAATCATCACATTAACAGAATAAAGAAAAAAAACCAAATAGCCACTAAAACAAATAAAGAAAAAAAGATATGATATAATTCGACACATATTCTGATAAAACACCCAGTAATCTAGGATTAGAAGCAAATTTTTCCAAACTTATAAAAACTATTGACAAATAACCTATTGGTATCTTACAATTAATGGTTAATTATCAAACTTGCTCTCCTCAAAACAGACAAAAGCCAAGGATGTGCTTTCATTCACTCTTTGGTTCATCATTATAAGGGAATTCCTAACCAGTGTAATAAAACAAAATAAAGATTTAAAAGGCATAAAGATTTTGTGCAATTGACATGATTAATGTAAAATCCAAGAGAATCTATAAAATGAATGAGTATTCATAAATGAATTAAATAAGACTGCTAGATCATAAAAATCAATAAATTTCAACATACTGGCAACATATAATTAAAAATGCAATTTAAAATTTCATTTAAAATAACCTCAAATATATTAATTGTCAAAGAAGAGTCAAATATTTTCACATCATGCTGCTGACAGAAATGTACAAAGCCTTAAACGCACTTGTATATCATATTTTGTTAAGATGTCAAATTCTCCCCAAACTATTACATTGATTCAACACAATCCTAACCAACTTCAACAGCTTTATTTTTGCGAAAATTTACAAAATTATTTTAAAACTTATATTTGATTAAATTTGATTTAGAATAACCTAGACAATCTTGAAGAAGATTCAAGTTGGAAAGTTTATTGAACCAGATTTCAAAACTTACTATCTCACTACATTAATGAAGAGGGCGTGATTTTGGTCTAAGTACAAAGAGATCAATAGAATCAAATAGGTTGCTCAGAAATGCATACATACGTCAATTATTTTTTGACAAAGATCCAAGGAAAAATCACAGAGGATGTTAGTAAAAATGATGTTCAAGTAAGATTAAGGAAAAACAAAACAAAACAAAGCAGATAAAAGTGACCTTGGGGCTGGCCCCGTGGCCGAGTGGTTAAGTTCGCGCGCTCCGCTGCCGGCGGCCCAGTGTTTCGTCGGTTCGAGTCCTGGGCGCGGACATGGCACTGCTCGTCAGGCCACGCTGGGGCAGCGTCCCACATGCCACAACTAGAGGAACCCACAACGAAGAATACACAACTATGTACCGGGGGGGCTTTGGGGAGAAAAAGGAAAAAATAAAATCTTTAAAAAAAAAAAAAAAAAAAAAAAGTGACCTTATATTTAAAAGAAAATCATATCCCTAATGATTATTAAATCTGGATATGTATTTTCAAAATGTGCTGCTAAAATGTTAAGAAGCCACTCACATGTTCTGGAAGCATAATACAATTTTCAATTTTGAAAATATGTTTTCATGATTCAGTAGTCTATTAAAATATTCCTACAAAAACCTAGCACAGACATTTTATTCCTTCCCTGAAGAAACATGGCCTCCCTGGTTTCTTTAGTTCCTTTCTCACAGAATTCAAAACAAAAATGTTACTTATAAATATAGTTAGAATGATGAAAGTAGAGGAACAGTATCTGCTTACCTAAAACCTTGTTGCAGGAGGTCATCTAGAGGACATGAAAGCAGGTTCACCTGTGAGCTGGATCGACCAATCTTGGGACCCTGGCTACTGGACGCTCCTTACCTGCCTCCCGCGTCCTGGGAATGTAAGCTCCTCCCACCATTCCCACAGGGGAGCCTCTTCAAGGAGCAGCCTTGAGAGAGCACGTGTTATTGAGACCATCTGGACTACATTCGTGACTGAACCCCGTCTAGACCTCTATGTAAACTATAAGATTCTGGCGTGCAATGCGGAGATCCACTCATCTTGCGGTTGTTGAAGACAGGCTTGGAGGTAAGTTTGTTCTCTTGCTTATTAAAACCGCCTCCTACCAATCCGGAGTGACCTGTCTCTTTCTTGGTCTCTCCCTGCCCTTCACGTAAGGGGGCTTGTTTCAGATTTTACCCTGAACTCCCCAGGTTGTGAACCAACAAATCTGTCCCCTCCAAGAATCAAAATAGTTTTTGAAATGTTTCTGTTCTTACCTTATTTATAAAAGCAGTTGTGAGATTTCCTGAAATGTTTACTTATAAAATGCAACTTATTCGAAATATTTTTAATTATAGGTGGGAAATATTTTTTTGCCTTACTTTGATGTTTCAGATAAGTGTTTTTGAGTGGAAATTTATAAGGATTGAATTATATGTTGAAATTTACTTGCATTTTAACAATTCTTATTAACAGATTGAGTAAAATATATTGGGAAAAAAGAGTGAACACTTTATCTTAAATAATCATTTAAAATTATAACATATCGAATAGCTAACATCCTATCTTGTTGATAATAACGGTGGCATAATAGATTCCTGCATTTTCATATCTAATTCAAGTGTTTATACCTTTTCTAAATTATTTCAGCAGGTCAATTTGTTGGTGTCCTGCTGTAATATAGACTTATTTATCTTCTTTTTTAATATATGCACTTACAGCTATAAATTTTCGTCTAAGCACTAATTTAGCTGCATAACACAAGTTTTGGTATGTGTGTGTTCATTTTTCATCTAAAAGTGTTCTCTAATTTTTTCATGGGATTTTTTCATTGACTCATTGCTTGTTTGGGAATGTGTTATGTAATTACCACATAGTTTTGATTTTTAATTTTTTTCTGTTTGTCATTTCTAATTTCATCCCATGTGGTGTGAGAATATACATTGCGTTGTTCCAATGCTTTTAAATTAATCAGAACTTGTTTTACAGCCTAGGATTTGGTCTATTCTGGATTGTGATCCATGTGTACTTGAGAATCTCTATTCTGCTGTTTTTGGGTGGAATATTTTATTGATGCCTGTTCCAGTTTATAGTTTATAGTTAGAATGTATAGTGTTGGTAGGGTCTTCCATTTCTTTATCTTCTGCCTAGTTGTCCAATCAACTATTGAAAATTGGACATTAAAATCAACTATTAATGTTGGGTTGTCTGTCTCCCTCAATTCTGCCATGTATTTTGTATTTCCCTCAATTTTTACTTCATATACTTAGAAAAACTATATTCTTTAGTACCAAAGACAACCTCCCTTCCCTTTATTTTAAGGCATCTGTTACAATTTTTAATGATCCTCTTTATCTCTAATAACTTTTTTGTTTTAAATCTACTTTGTCTGATAGCAGTATAGCCATTCCAGCTTTCTTAAGGTTTTTGTTTGCATGATGTATTTTACCATCCTTTTATTTTCAACCTATGGGTATAATGAATGTGAAGTGTGTCTCCTGTCACAGCATATAATAGGATCTTGGTTTTTTTAATACAGACTGACAATCTCTGCCTTTTAACTGGATAGATTAACCAATTCACATTTAAGGATACTGTTTATATAGTTGGATTTACATTTGCCATTTTACTGTGTGTCTCTATATGTCTCACGTCTTTTTTCTTTTCCCTTTACTGTTCTCTTTTGCTTTAAATGAACATTTTCTAGTATATCATTTTAATTCCTTTAAAGATTTTTTAACTATATTAATCTTATTTGTTTTCCTAACGGTTGTTCTGGGGCTTACCACACATTTTATCAGAATCTACTTCAGATTTAAACTAGTTTAATTCTAGTTCACATAAAAACTTTTCTCATATATAGCTTTATTTCCCCAGCCCAAATTCCATGCTATTATTGTTATACATAGCACATCTATATATGATACAAATCCAAAATACATTGTTGGAAATATTACTTGATATAATTTTATGTCTTTTAAAGAAGATAATCAAAGAAAGCAGAGTGTATATATAGAGAGAGGGAGAATTTGTTATGTTAACCTTCTTATTTACCATTTCTAGTTCTCTTCATTTGTTCCTGTGGATTTGAGTTACTGTCCAGTGTCGTTTCCTTAGTCCAGTGCAGCTTTGTTCCCACTCATGTGTATTCAAATTACTATCTGAGTTACTTGCTTTCAGCCTGAAGAATGTCCTTTAGTATTTCCTGTAAAGTACTGAGCAAGTAATTAATTCTCTCAGTATTAGCATGTTTCGAAATGTCTTTGCTTTGCCTTCATTTTTGAAAGATAGTTTTGCGGGATGTAAGCCTCTGCACAGACAGGTTTTCTTTTTTGAGCGTTAAATACATCACCCTACAACTTTTGGCCTCCATTGTTTCTGATGGTAAATCAGTTGGTAAATTTACCAGAATTCTCTTACGTATAATGAGGGTATTTCTTTTACAACTTTCAAGCTTTCTTCTGTCTTTTAACATTTAAAAAGTGTTATTTAGACCTCAGGAGGGCTCCTAGCTGTCTCTTTCCCTGCTTCTCTCTCAGGTGGACGCTCTTGCGTTACAAGTAGAGCCTTATGCAGGCACATCAGCCTCTGGTCCCCTTGGGTATCCTTTCCTAGCATGAACCTCTACCTTACAAGCAGTCTGGGGCCAGGGCAGTTGGGGGCACGCTATTCTGTTCTCCCATGCCTCATGTTCTCTTCTGCTCTGCCTTATGATGGGGTGCTTAGTGGAGGAAGCAAACTTTTAGCTGCTCTTGCCTGGAAAAAACCTGTGCAACATGAAGCTGACAGCAATGAGATGTCTCCCTCCAGGAGAGACAACAGCCTTTGGGAGCTGGAGGAAAGACAGCCTCAATTTTCTTGATTAAATGTTTCTTCCCTTGCTGTGTTCCCTTAGGATAATTTCCGGACACTTTAAATAGCTCTTTTTAAATACTTTTCGCTAATTATGATTATGTCACTGGAGAGATTCCGCAGTTCTTCGTAGCGCCAGTGAGGAACTGGTCCGTCCTAAAATTTCTAATTGAAGCTACCTTGAAAGATTTCTAGTGCTGGGAAAAACATGATACCTGATGAAGAGTATATACAAATGTGTTTAAGAAACTAGAGATTATTTAAAATATTTCTCTTAATGAAGGCAAGTTACATATTTTAAGTGATACAATTTCTAATTGAATAATGATAAAGTCTCATTCAGTTGCTGTATTAGTTTTCTGTTGCGACTGTAACAAATTACCACAAATGTGGTGGTTTAGAGCAACACAGATGTATTACCTTATTATCAGGAGCTCAGCTCAGCTGGAAGAGAGGGCTGAACCGCCAGGCTTGGGGGTAGCTGATTAAAGCAACAAGGCAAGAATGACTTAGGTCTTTAACCTCTTACTATGATGGAATAAGCAAGAGGCTAAAACCAGAAATAACACCAACTCGCCCTGTCCCCTTTCCCGTAGAATCTCGCATCAACTGAGAGTTAGAAGAATCAGTGTGGATGGGGGTGGGGGGTGATCTCTGTTGAGGGAGCCCTGAACAAAAGAGTTACGAAGTTTTATGGACTCTGGGGTCAGGGGAGGGGTAGGGGTGGGCTAGAAGTGGGAGAGTACTGGATACTGAGTTACAGTGGGAAAAAACATCTTCAGGATTTTCCCTCCTCCCTCACGTAAGAAGGCCTTGGCAGAGGCGTCTGAAGAGGACTTTTGCTCAAGGTTTCAAAGAAAGAGACCCAGGAATGAAGGCATTTGAAGTAGGAACACAGATATGTGAAAGAGCACAACCAGTCAAGAGGGACTGAGTCCTTAACTGCAGCTCCTTTCAGAGACCGCAGTGCACTGGCTGTGCACAAAATCTGTTGTGAGGGAAGAGCTTTCCCCATGAGGCCTGCCAGGTAAAACCTTTGTAATTGCCTATCATCAGTCCTGAAAAATCACATACAGGTTTTTAACCCGTGCCGGAATCCTCACTTATGTTCTGTAGATCTGAAGACCAAAATTGGTTTCACTGGCCTAAGATCAAGGAGTCATTTGGGTTGTGTTCCTCTTAAAAGGCTTGGGAAATAATGTTTCCTT
Source organism: Equus caballus (assembly GCF_041296265.1). Taxonomy (NCBI): domain Eukaryota; kingdom Metazoa; phylum Chordata; class Mammalia; order Perissodactyla; family Equidae; genus Equus; species Equus caballus. The sequence goes on along the minus strand of NC_091685.1, from coordinate 116,842,630 downwards.
TTCGGGCTTCTAGAGGCCACCCACATTCCTAGACTCATGACTCCTCCTTCCAGCTGCAAAGGCAGCCAGGGTGGGTCAAGCCTTCCTCACAGTGCATCACTCTGACACAGTGCTTCCATCATCACATCCTTCTCTGATTCTGACTCTTTTGTTTCCTTCTTCTACTTTAAGGATACTTGTGATTATAATTGGCCCACCTGGATCATCCTAATCTCCCTGTTTTAAAGTCAGCTGATTAGTAACCTTAATTACATCTACAACCTCAATTTCCCTTTGCGGAGTACTTTCACCTATTCATAGATTCCTAAGATCAGGATGTAAAAATCTTGGCGGCATCTTCACAAGATGGCGCCATCTTGGATATCCTGCTTATGATAGTTGCATATCTCAAAAACCATTTAACTGGCTCTCATAATCCTTCAAAATTATGAACCTAGCCAAATCACTTACTTAAATTACCTATATCATCACCCACATGAGGTTTCTGTTCTTTATTGGTGTTTCACATAAATATTCAAATTAAGGAACTGTCATAAGTTATCACAGGATATTATCTCACATCCCGTCATTCTCTCCTCCTACTCCTAAATTGCACCTCTCTGTGAACAGATCTTTAGGCTTTCTTTTTTTTCAAATAAATGCTTTATTTTTCTTTATGCTTGTGATGCTGCTGACCAACAATCTATTTCCTACCTTTTTTTTTTTTTTTACAGACTGGTGCCTGAGTTAACATCTGTTGCCAATCTTCTTTTTTGTCGTCTTCTTCTTCTTCTCCCCAGAGCCCCCCAGTACACAGTTGTATATTCTTGTTGGAGGTCCTTCTGGTTGTGCTGTGTGGGATGCTGTCTCAGCATGGCCTGATGAGTGTGCCGTGTCCATGCCCAGGATGTGAACTGGTGAAACCCTGGGCCGCCTAAGCAGAGAGCTAACTTAACAACTCGGCCACGGGGTGGTCCCTAGACTTTCTTGTTGGTTACTCAATATTCTCAAAGCTCCATCTCTAATTCCATCTCAACATGGTTACTATCTAGTATATCCTAAGAAATTATGTCAAAACTCGCTCCACTATAGTCTCAGATTGTATGAAGCACTGCTTATTTAGCAGGATTATGAAAAGACATTCCTCCAGAAAGGAACATACACAAATTCTCTGTGTGTGTGTGTGTGTGTGTGTGTGTGTGTGTGTGTGTGTTGGGGGGGGCGGTGGCTGATAACTGTATAAAATAAATAATCAGTACCCTGACTTAGAGGAAATGGATAAAGACAAATAAGTTATCTGTGTTCGTTGCGTTGTTTGGGGCATTCACTTATTTTTCCTTCTGATGCCCATGGGGTCTCTAGAGATCTCCCTCTTTCATTCCTGACACTGGTAATGTTGTGTTGTCTTCTCCCTCTTTCCCTTTCTTTCTCTCTCCATGTCCGTCTGTGTCTCTCTTTTTGTCTCTCACTTCAGTCCTGCTAGAAGTTTATTAATGCTATTAATATTTTCAACTAAATACGATTTTGGTTCCTTGAGATTTCTCTATTGTTTTTCTGTTTCCAATTTTATTAATTCTTACTCCCATCTGTATTATTTCCTTCTTCGTTTTTGCTTTGCATTTAAAGATTTTATTTTCCTTTTTTCTCTCCAAAACGCCCTGGTACATAGTTGTATATTTTTAGCTGTGGGTCCTTCTAGTTGTGGCATGTGGGATGCCACCTCAGCATGGCTTGATGAGTGGTGCCATGTCTGTGCCCAGGATCTGAACTGGTGAAATCCAGGCTGCCAAAGCGGAGCGTGAGAACTTAACCACTCAGCCATGGGGTGGGCCCCTGTTTTGCATTTAAATTTTCTATTTTTGTTTTTCTAGTTTCTTAAGTTGGAAGCTTAAATCATTAATTTGAAAGAGTTCTTTTTTCCATTTTGTATATATATATATATATATATGATATGTATTTAATACTATACATTTATATCTAAACACTGCTTTAATGGCACCTCACAACTTTTGGCTTTCAGTTTGATCCATACAAGTGTTTTACTATTTTCAAAATATTTTTGTTATGTTAAAAATATTTTTCTGTTATTGGTTTTGAGGTCCATTTTACTATGTTTAAAGAACATCCTTTGTATGATATCATTTATTTTAAATTTTTTCTGAATTTTTTAATAGACTAGTATATGGTCTATGTTTGTGAATGTTCCAGATGCACTTAAAAAGAATATGTATTCTACTGTCATTGGATGTAGTATTCTGTAAACGTCATTAAGTGAAGTTGGTTGATAATCTTTTTCAGATTTTCTTTATCTTTGTTGATTGTCTGCCTACTCACTCCATCAATTACAGAGATATGCGTACTGAAATCTCCAACTATAATTTTGGATTTATCTACATCCTGCGTTAGTCATTTCCATTTTTTCTTCATGTACTTCGAAGCTTTTTTGCTAAATGCGTAAATATTTAGCTTTATTGTGTGTTTTTGGTGAAATGATTGCTTTCTTGTTATGTAATGTCTCTTTTATCCCTGATGCCAGTTCCTTGTTTCTAAGTCTGTTGTTACTGATACTAATATTGCCACTCCAGTTTTCCAATGAGTGGTTTTGTATGGTCTCCATTTTTCATCTTCTTAAGTTTTCTGTATAATATATTTCTTTTTAAACTGTGTTTCTAGTAGATAGCATGTCATCAAGTCTGCAGTCTCTGCAACCATTTAATTGGTATGTTTGGGTCATTTATATAAAATGTAATTATCCATATGATTATATTAAAATGTAACATTTTGCTTTGATGTTAGTATGCTTTTGGTGCTTACTTTCCCTGTAGTTTTTAAGCTGCATTTTGTGTCATTGAGAATTTTTATTCCATATCTAATATTGATTTACACTTCAACTTATATTTTTAATAAATCTTGGTCTGTCTTTAAGTAATTTTCTACTATGTATTGTGAAGTGCAAGAAACTTGCAACAGCATAATCCCTCCCTCCTAGGATCTGTGTTATTGTCATCCCATGCATCTGACAGGATGGATGTAGACCGGTAATACAAAAACTGTCTAAATAACTTAACATTTCTTTACAAAATAGTACATTAAACATATCAATATAATTGGCTACATCTTCGTTAATAGTCTATTATATAAATGGATTCAATTCTGTTGTAATTTTTGCCCCAAATCAGGATTAATATGTCATATTTTATTAAACATTACAAATAATTTTTATAAGAAATATGTGCTCTCATTTGAAACATAGCAATTAAGAATGTTGGTAATGTAGGTTTGATTTGCCTTTTCATTAGCACATATAATTTCAAAAACTAAGGGGAGACTAAGTCCATTTAAATAAAGGAGGAGTTATGTGTTCCTAAGTGGTTTAAATCTATTAGAGATGAAAATTTGAGATCATAATATGGCTACTTTTTGTCAGCAATTTGGGACTGGAGCCCGGGACCTGAGGAGCCCCTGCTTCCAGGAATTGTACTTGAGGACCAGACGGACTTCCTTGATGCTTCCTATAATTATAAAATTAGCTTGAAAACTTCAGAAGTTTTATTCTTTTTCTTCAAATTACGACACTTGATTTTGTTGAAGTATTTTCTCGTTTGAATTTTAATTTCTTTTCATAATTTTTTCATATTACCAATTATGTGTCTATAGACATATTAATAACACCCCAGCAAAGCCTTTTGCACATTTTTCTCATTTTTTTCTTTAAGCAACATTTAATAATTCTAACGATATCCATTAATTGGTTTTCATTGAAAAAAGAATATTATAGTGTAGATAAAATCAGGTAAAATATTGAAAACAAAATTAATGTAGAAATAACATATCAGAAATAATTGTAACTCATGACCACTTATTATTTATACAAGTTCACTCTAGAAACTGCATTTTTTTGAGTAGATACTACAAGTGGGCACAATGGGGTTTTATCATTAATATTTGCTAATGCTCAATTTATTAGTCTGATGTATATTTTAATCAATGTTTTTACTTAATAATAATTCATAAAGTTCCAATTTATCATTTTATTCATTTAATACTTAAATATTCAATAAAATTTTATTTTAAAATTATGGATAAGTCCTTTGTCCAAAAATCCTGTCAAGATGTTTTATATATAGGCACATAATTACAAAACTTTGACAATGTAAGTTTTAAAATGCAAAAGAGGACTAAATTTTTTTTTTAAATCTCTGCAAGTTACTATAATCCAGTTATGATGTACTATTTTCCAGGGGCTGTAATCAGGAGTGACGAAAAAATTTATCTGTGGAGATTTTATAAATATTTTCTAACTCAATTGACTAGAAAGGAAAAGTAACACTGTGGTAAAGTAGTCTTCAACCATTTGCAAAATAGAATGAGGGAAAAGAAATATTCCATGAAGACAATAGGCAGAGTTGTATTGAAATGAACATTTCACCAGTTGCAAATGCACGGACCAGTGAGCTTAGAGAGAATGGTCGCTAACAAAGACTATCTTAGTCACACAATGGGGAGGCAAGAGAATGAGAGAGACATTATACTACTGTGAACATATGGTGCTATGCAGGGGAAATTGGAGTTTATGTCAGTCAAAGATGTGATATTTCTCTTAGCTAAAAGTTCTCAACGGGTGCTAAGAAAGTAGAGACGTGAGAGTTGATATCAGAATTCCATATGTAGAATTCTCAATCGTGTGTAAATTTGTGTATATTTTCACTCCATTGTGTGAGTATGTGTGTGTGTTTCCATGAGCCGTGATGTAAATTTGCTAATTATCAATGTTAGTTGACTGTCTAGTTTTGCTAAATATTATACACACATGTAAATCTGTTAATTTAAATATTTTTAAAGATTTCTTTCAAATTATTTTTATAAGCCTATTTTAAAAATATGATTGCATGATATTTTATAAGAAATGTAGTTGCGTAAATTTACCGGTTTGAGTTCTTGGGTCATACATATATTTTAATAGCAGCATAGCACAATAGACTGAAATAGTCTGCTAAGCTTTCTATCTATCTGAGAAAACAAGACCAATTGCTTGCATAGGACATCTTCCAGTTTGGGAGCGGGTTCACACAATAGGCAAAATTGTAGCTCAGTAGTATGTTGCTGAATGGAAAATCAGATTGAGGGAATTACAGTGATTTAATGGATCTTTCTCTGTTCTGATGAATTACTCTTCTTTATTTGAGAAGTTTATTTCAGCCTAAGTAACTGAGATTGATGATGATCCACGATCAGCCATCTGTTCTCACTTGCCATTACCACAGCATCCTAAATTACTTTGAACATTTTTCAAAACATCTTACAGTGTTCATGTTTTAGCTTATATTCCAGGTTGCATACTATCTAAAATCATGTAGAGTTCCTGTGTTCCATCAATGAAACATCACAAAAAAATAGTAACTTCCATCACATTTATTCTGTAGATATTACCAAATATTTGGAAAATATTAAGATTGATTCTGTGATAAATCACCCATGAGTTATTCACTCAAACGGTTTAGAGAAATTAGGGGTACTATAACGTGATCTTTGCGTAAGTATAACACATGAAATATGTGAAAATACAAATAAGTTAAATATATGCGTATATATATCTATACATACATGTATGCATTTATTGATTTATCTCCAATTCCTGTAACAAATTACCACTGACTTAGTGGCTTAAAACAATATAAATTTGTTATCGTAGAGCTCTGGGAATTGTAACATGAGTCTCACTTGGCCGAAGTCAACGCATCAGCAACGTTGTATTCCTTCCTGGGAGGCTGTAGGAGAGAACCCATTTCCTTGCCTTTTCCAGCTTCTAGAGGCCACCTGCATCCCTTGACTTGGGGCCCTTTTTTTTCCATCTTCAAAGTCAGGAATGGGAGGCAGAGTCTTTCTCATGCTGCTCTCTCTCTGGTTCTCTGCTAGTACGAAAGATTCTTTGCTTTTTAAGGACTCATGATAGATTGGGCTCACCTGGGAATATCCATGATACTCTTCCGTCTCTAGGATTTAAGCTTAATTATTTCTGCAAAGTCCCTTTTGACATGTAAGTTAACATATTCAACAATTCTGAGCATGAGAGTATGGATATCTTTTGGGGCCATTATTCTTTTTAAATATCACATGGAATATGAGACATATCTAACAATATCCAAACTGATTTGACTCAAAATTTGAGAAATTAGAAGTGATTTCTTTAGGCCTAAGATGAGTCATGCAATCAATATTGTCAACTTAATATTAAGTAAGCTTATACTTACTGGCTATATATAAAAAGGATTAACTATAAAAGAAAACATTTGTAAATTTTCTTCATTAAAACTGAGAATTTTGGTCACCAAAAAACATTATTATGTGCTTGAAAAAGCAAGCAAAGGCTTATATCCAGATTACATAATGTGTACCTACAAATCAATAATAAATGATCAGAGAACTCAGCAGGAAAATAAAAACCAAAACATTTGAATGCTCACTTGACAAAGAATAAATACAAAATACCTATAAGCATCCATAATGGTTCCCAATATTATTAGTCACAAGGAAAATGTAAATTAAAACCTCAATGCTGTACACCGACCACAGGGCTAAAATCTAAAAAAATAAATGACAATTCTGACTTTGACAAAAGTGTGGCGTGATTGGGACTTTGATATGCTGCTTCTGGAAGTGTGAATTGGTAGAACCACTTTGGAAAACTATATAGCAGTTTAGACCAATGCTAAATATATGCCTTCCTTATGACCCATTCACCTGCCTCCTAGAATATATATGTAACAGAAACAAGCACCTGTGTCTGCCAAAGACATAGAGAAGAAAGTTTGTAATTTATTTTAATACTTAATTTATAATAGCCTCAAAAGTAAAACAACCAAATTTCCATCAACACTAAGATGAATAGTGATATAGTTATACAATGAAATGTTAAACTCAATTAAAACAAAAAAACTACTGCCTGCAACAACATGGATCGATCCACATGAAAATAGAAGAGCAAAAAAGAGCTACACAAAACAGTACACTGTGTGTGATTGTACCTACGTGAAGTTCAAAAACAAGCATAAATCTCTGGTGATCGAAGTCAGAATAGCAATTACTTCCACAGGTGGCTTACGCTGCATGTGACATGAGAGAAGATTTTGTGCTGTTGAAATGTCATATATTCTGATCTGGGTGGTGGTTACTTAAAGATATTTATAAAATCTTATCAAACTGTTTAATACATTTAACATCAGTGCATTTTACTCTATGCATATGATATTTCAATGAAAAAAATAATCACCTAGAGTGGCGTGTGTTTGTCTTTTTGTTTAATGGTAATTTCTGGGGCCACCTTGCAGAGAATATGATTCAGTTAGTCAAGTTTGGATACAAAGTCTGAGAGTTTTTCGGAAAGTCTCCAGGTGATTCCAGACCACAGTGTAGATAGAGAACCACTCTTATAAGGATTATTGGAGGATCCAGATGTAAACAGGCGGCCTGAGGTCTAGATTACCAGCAGATCGGCTAGGGGAGCAAAAATGATAGACAGATAGATAGATCGGGAGCAAGTAATGCGAGCTGAAGGGAGAAAGGCACTTTGAAACCCCCAGCAACCCCAGAAGTGGGATTATGGCTGGTGACAATAGCCCACAACATGGATAGGTCCAGGCCCTCTGTGGGGGCTACTAGGCTAGATGCTTTCCAGGTGCTGTTGGAACGGGCTGTCGTGTCCAGGACGTGGAAGATCATAGGCATGTATGTTCAGCCTCTCAGGGGCTGGTTTCCCCTGGTTTTCTGGGTGTTGGATCCTAAAATGGCACAATCAGAGAAAGAACAAACATCCTTAAAGGACAAGTGCATGTAGAACTAAGATCTTAAATCCCAGCAGTTTTCTCCCCTCCCTCACATGCTTCTTTGCAGCCGTAGGTTCCAGCCTCGGTCATCCCAGCCAAGGGAGAGGTTTCCAGCCCCAAACTCCTGCGACCATTCAGTCTCTATTCCCTGGGATGAGAATTGGCAAATTCTCTAAAGAAAAAGTGTTGCCCTCTCACTCCTCAAGATGTCTGCTGCTCAACTCCTTGACTCTTTTTAAAAAGAAACCCATTGTCATCAAACAGTCACATTATATGCTGTTTCCAGCTTTTATTGTAGTGTGAGAGTTAGCCTGGTTTAACTATCACAGCCCGGAGCAAAAGTGGACAAGCCTGTATTCTTGACATAAGAAAGTACAATGCTACTGGTATTTTGACACCCTTCCCAAACAAGGCAAAGATACTGGAACACTGTGATTTTTTCTTCCTACTCATATGTTATAATAATCCATTTTATTAGATAGATATAGAACGTTACATAAGACATTATTGCTGTTGTATGAAGTCAATGATAGGTATATTTACTGACATAATTTCTATTTTAAATAGTTCTCTTTTCATTTCAAACCACTCTTAACCATCTGGGATAATTTTCTCTCTGCCTTCTGTATTTCCATAAATACAGATATGCTGTTGGTGAATTCTCACCTTATCTTTGTTTGAAACGCTTCTTACCTTTTATTCTGTTTGAAGAATGCTTTCTTTGGTAGGGAATCTATGCTAGTAAGTATGTTTTTTTACTAAGAAAAATATGATTATATTGACTCTAGCTTTCATTGTTTCTCCTAAGAAATCAGATTTCAATGGAATTGCTATTTATTTGAAAGCGATCCAACTACCCTGTCCTAATTTCTACATTTTCAACTTGTCTTTGATTTTTGAGCAGTTTTTCCTAGTTTATGTATATTCGCTGCCTAGTATTTTAGGGCTTCTTAAAACTGTAACTGTGTTCTTTATACCTTTTTATATTTCCATAATTTAGGCTACATTGTATTTATTTTTCAACACTATCTTCCAGTTAGCCAATCCTCGGCTATTTCTTTTCTTCCCGCCTCCTGGGTTTTTTTTGCATATTTTTCTTTAGTTGAAGAATAACGGCAAAATAAATGAATTTAAATGTATAGTGCATGAGAAATGTTTACATATGTGTGCATCTGGGTAGCCACCACCTAATAAAGATATGTAACATTTATAACATCTCAGTAGATTCCTTTATGCAGCTTCCCAGTCAATATTGTACCAAAGATAACCGTTAATAATTTTATATTAGTAATTAAAAATGTTTCACCGTTTCATGAACTCATATAAGCTCCCAGTCCAAAACTGAGAAACCTGGCCCTCACTATCCACCGTCCATTCACTTAATGGTTCAATTCTGGGATGCAGGTATAGTGTTGTCAGAATTGTTAACCAGTACCTCTATTGTACACAAGTGTATCAAACAAACTACACTGTTTATGTACAGTTTAATTTGCCTTTACTTTTATAGACTCCATTTATTTCCAAAGTTACTTAGGTCAACCGTTTTTTCCTCCCAGCCTCTTCAAGTGAAGTGGTTTCATACATGCATATTGAAAGTTAAAATAAGGTAAATTGTTTTTTCTCATTGTGTATTCCGTCCTGTAACTATGACCTACAAAATGATTTCTTTTAATTTACATACATTAAGGCTCACTCTGTGTGCTGTAAAGTTCTATGGGCATTGACATATGCTTAGCGTCGTATATCCACAGTTACAATATCATACAGAATGGTTTCAACTTCCCTAAAATTCCCCTGTACATTAGCAACTCAACCCTCCCTGCCCCCAGAACCCATGGCAACCACTCATCTTCTTACTATTTCTATAGCTTTGCCTTTTCTAGAATGTCAGGTAAATGTAATCACACAGTACATAGCCTTTTAAGATTGCTTGGTTCACTTAGCAATATACATTATTTTGTATATTGATTCATCCATGTCTTTGCATAGCTTCATAGCACCTGCTTTTTTATTGTTGAATAGTATCTCAGTGTATGGATGTGCCAGTTTTTGTTTTTGCTTTTTTATCCATTCACTTATTGAAGGACATCTTGGTTTCTTCTACTTTTAGATGATTGTAAATAAAGCTACTATAAACATTCACATGCAGCTTTTTTGTGTTGATGTAAGTTTTCAAATCAGTTGAGCCAATACCTAGAGGTGCAACTAATGGATCATATATTTAGCTTTGTAAGAAACTGCTCAATTGTCCTCCGAAGTGGCTGTACCATTTTGCATTCTCAGCAAGGAATGCGAGTTCCGGTTGCTCCACATCCTTGTCAGCAATTGGTAGTGCAGTTTTGATTTTTTTTGTCATTTTAACAGGCATGTAAGGGTATGCCTTTGTTGCTTTAATTTGCAGTTCCCTAGTGACAAATTGTGTTGAACCTCTTTTCATATCCTTATTTAGCATTTGTGTATTATCTTTTAGAATGGGCTGTTAAGATTTTTTCCCATTTTTAATTGTTTTTTTTATATTGTTGAGTTTTAACAGTTCTTTATAAATTTTGGATACAAGTCCTTTAAAATATATGTGTTCTGCAAATATTTTCTTCAAGTCTTTGGTTAATTCTTTGGTTTTTACTATAAACATAATTTTAATATTCTATTCTTTGTTTCTTAAAATTCCACATTAAAATAAATTGTGGGTATATTTTTGTTTCTTTTGTTGGTGTTCTTTTGATTCAGAAAGCTGAATTTCAGCAGTTATGGAAATTCATGAGTATTTCTTCACTTTAAAATTATTTCTCCTTTCTGTTTTACCTGCTGTGTAGTTGTGGAATAACGGAACTTTTATTATTCCATTATTGTAACTTGTAGAGTTATCCTCTAAGTTGAAAGCTTTTCACTCCTTTTATTCTATTTGGTAAAAGATGTGTTTAATCTCATCTCTCAAAGCATCTCTTTTTCTAGCATCTGTTATCTTTGTGTATACCATCTTCTTTGTGTGAATGCAGTAACTGCTTTTTTATTTTGAAGATATTAATTATTATATTGAGTTATATTCTGCTCTCTATATCATCTCTATTTCTGTGTACTTACCTTCAATTGTATATTAGCTTTTCATGTTTGATTGAAGCTTAGGTCAAATAAACAATTGTCTTAATTACTTTTGAAAGGATGTGAAATGTTTATTTGAAATTCTGTGTTTTGTTTGGGTTTCAAAAAGCAACTATTGATAACTTTAATCAAAAAGACGCAAAGATACTCCACCTTTTTTGTAGCTTTTACCTTGGCTGTGATTGACAATTCTGATTCTATCTACCATACACTACTGGGATATCTTTTTTCAGGGCCATTTTTAATTGGCTTTTATTTATTGCATTTACATTCTTGATCAGTATGCCATTGTTATGCACCTATCCTTATTATGTGATCCGTGCATAACATTTAGCTTGCCTTTAATATGCTAAGATAATTGCTTGATCAACAAGGTAGCTAATCACCTTCTAAAAAGTGTACGTGCTTCTGGTTAAGAAGGTGGAGGAGGAGGAGAGGACTAAGAGGAGGAGGAGAAACAGAAGGACAAGAGCGAGAAAGAGAACAGAAGACGAAGGGAGAAAAGCCCGAAGAGGGCAAGGAGCAGGAGAAGAAATACACAGAAATAGAATGAAAGAAGAAGCAGAAGGAAAAGAACTAGTGATCAGGCAGAGAAACATTTCGTATGGAAATTAGCTCCTTAATACAGACCATCATTATGATGAAAATGTATCTATTCACCATACATTCAATATCACAACAAACTTGACTAAGAAATAATCAATTCAGTTGCTCCTTTATTAATACAATATTTTTACAAAAAGTAATGAAAAAGATTTATAATTAAATTTTAAATGATTTTACTTTGGAGCATTTTATTAACACATTCTAAATTCTTCATCTTTTTAGAGATGAACACTATTTTTTATTACTTAAATGTATTCACTTTGTAATTGCTTTGTGGGTGGAATTATTGAAACCTCACCAAGCGAGGCACTATTTTAAAATGGGCAATAGCTGACAAATTTGGTAAATTTATAGATTTAGAAAAATAATTCAGATACAAAGTTAAAATTCAGGGAAACCAGAATGTGAAAAAATGGATGATCACTATATAGGTTTATTTTTCCTGTTTTCAGACATCTAACAAATTTTCTCATAAAATGTTTAGTCTCACATAGACATACACATATTAAGAATAGTTCAACTTGTGAAATATAAATCTTTCTTGTAGACATCAAAATTAAAAGTTTTTTATAGAATATTTTATGGACAAATCCACATTAATATGTTCCTTTCATTTCATTATAATTTCTTATATTAGCACTCTTAGAACCCACACAAAATTTTAAAAGGAAGCCCTTCTTAGCTACAATATTCTACTTATATATGTTAATTAAGTTAGTCAACTATTTCATCCAAACTTCAAGAAATATGCTGATAATATTGCTAAAAATATATTTAATAAATTAAAATATTAAATAAATACAAATTGCTGAAATATATTACCTGGAAAGCATTAACATAATTTCAAAAATTATATACTAATAATTTTTAAAAAGTAATTTGGTAATATTTAACTTTAAAAACTTGTATTAGAAAAGTGTTTTGAGTAAAATCGTCAAATTTCATATAAAAGATATGATTGCCAGGCTAACCTAATTCAATCTGAAATAGAAAAAATGCTATGGTAAGTTATTTTACATATTGCTAATTTAAAAATCAACTCTTTCAAACTTCAGTGTGGCTTTGTAATATTAAAAAGATTTGCATATTGAAAAGATGGTATTAATAATCAAATCTGGAAATACTTTGATAAGATTAGAATTCTATCCTCCCACACACAACAAACAAATAAAACTGTAAGACATTTTTGATAGTGTGAAGCCAAGATAGGCAAGAGAAAATCAGAAAGATAATGAACCAATTCATGATACTCTAAGTTTGGGGAAGATTATAAGAAATCTGCCCTCATCCTTCCCATTCTTTAAATCCAGTGCTGCTACTTGGAAACCTATTATAACTTCCTACAATCGATTGTTTACCCTTTCCTGCATTTTCACCATTTCTTTTAAAAACATTATTAAACATATTACTCTGCATCTGTTGTAATAATATTTTAGGTTTTCTACTATATTTGCTAGATGGGTTTTTCTCCTAAAGAAACAAGCACCTATGTATAAGACATAGAAAAATATGATACTGTTTTTATCTGAAAATTACTATATCTAAAAATAATAACAATAAAACAGGGTATGTCTCAATATTGTAATATATACTTTTTTTTATAATGACAGATGCTCTGTAAGTCATGACTCGTGATCTAGTTAAATTTTTCATGATCTTTGACCAGGAATTAAGAGTAACCAATAGGAGATGCGAAACTTAGCACAAGAAGGCTGCATTATTATAGAAAGCCCATTCGGATTGGAGCTAGCAATAGTCACTCATAAAACTTGGATATCTCTAAAGTGGTCTATAGTACTGGATTTCTTTCAGGTCTACATTTTGGGAGAATTATCAACAATTATAGCATAAGCAAGGGAGAGCATTAGCATTCTTGGAATCCAGCCATGTGAACAGCAGTTCGCTTGTTTTAGAGAATTCTAAAGTGAGGCAGGTCCATCATTTTCAGCATGTGAAGATTTTCTATCCAAAAGAAAAAAGACTGCTTTGAATTAATCCAGACTGAGAAAAAATATCTAAAAGTAGAAAGCATAAAGAAACAGATCCACATTCAAAAATAAAAATAAATAAGTAATTAAGAATTTGAAAAGTAAAACAGAACTTTGCAGTTTTATTTGTAAGGTGATGAGATTTTAAGTATTATTCTTTAAAAATTACCATAAACAATGCAGCAATGTACAATAGTTTTTTTAAGTGAGGGGATTAGTGTCAAATTCAATTTTTAAATTATTATATTACCGTATCAATGGAAATATGACAATTGGCCTTTACTTGGGCAAAAACATTAGTAAGATAGTAAATCAGAGATTGTGGCAATAATATATGAGGGTCTTATTTTTCACAGCACTATACTGCCAGATTCAATCTTGGATGGAAATGGATGTTCCATTTGATTCTGTAATTATTGACTTGGCCATGAACTTGCTACTCACTGACAATAGTTATGAATGATTGCCCAACTGTTGCTGGCAGGTAGTGAGGCTGCAAATTGAGCAATAGTTTCAATTTTCTATTGAAGATTCTGGAGTGAATGAAGTAAAATTGGTAGTGTTGGCATTTGGAGGTTTACTTATAATAACTATACAGATTTGGCCATGTACATGCAATTGTTTATATGTCTATAACTGAATACCGCTAATTAGCATTATAAAGTGAGCATACTACTTCAAAGTTGAAGATATTGGATAATCTTATATTTTTCTTCCTTATTATCTATAAGTCTATATTTTAATTAGTGGAAAATTCTTAAAGATGAATGACTATTTTGCCCATGAAGTAATTTTAAAAAATGGTTTGATTAATTAGTGTAAACTAAGAATTACATTAATATTTTATATTTTTACAAAACATATGTGAGTACAACTGAATATTTCCTACAGGAATATGCTTGTCTTTTCCATAACATGGAGTGAAATTTAAACTTTTCTAGAGAAGGGATTAAATTCTGATATATAAGTATACCCAATGTATATTTAACAGTATAAGGTGTAGATTGGCTTAGTTATTTAAAACACATTTAAAATTATATTATGGCTTTAAATTTTAAGGTTACTAATCTGGTATAAATTTATATATTTATATTCTAGGATTGGTAATGATTTGCTGTAGCAGTAAAGATGAAATATCTTTCTGCTTATAATATTGAAACGTAAATGTTTTTTCTCTATCAAACAAGAAACATGTTTTACAATGTGAAAGAGTATACAGTAAAATAATGAGGAAATAGACATTCTATTCATGCCACCATTTTGTTATCGTAGGACAACAGATTTTGCTTTCTCTTGAAATTTAGGGAGGTCAGAAGAATATGCCTCATTTGTAAATGGTTTAGGTTTTAGGAAATTTTGGATTTGAGATTGCTACTTCTTTTCATGTTATCTTAAGACCGTGTGGAATTGAATAGTGGCCTAATGGCTGTTTTTCCAATAGGGCTGTCATTCATTCGTTGCAATTTCAGTAAGGCTTCTATTTAACTTTCGCTTTCCTAACAAGTCAGCTTCTAATTCTTGACAGAAGGCTCCGAAGACAGAAGCAACTTACACTTCTGTTTGTGATACTCATTTGAATGACGTATTCATGAGTTGGCAGAGGTGCAGCCATATCGCCTGGCAGAGCTGATTATCATGTCTTAGCTAATGAAGAGAGCCCTGGGGCATTAAGAACTCTCAACTATTAATATTGGTTTTGCCACAAGGCAGTTACATAAACTGACAGTTTGGCGGAGGCCTGACTCCTTGCCTATTCATATACTGATTACCTCTGAAATATCATTAATGTTACTAAGTTTTCAGTTACTCAGAGTTCAATTTCAAGGTTATGGAAGCAAAAAGTATAGACAGATTATTTGGATGCTAATATGACTTCTATTACACCACAATTTATCAGATTGAATACTTCAAACAAAAATAATGAAAATACATTAAAATATGTGATTTTGTCCTGAAAGTGTCTACTGTACAAATGACCATGATTTTGCCTGTGAAAATGTCCTGTAATTATAATAAAACTATAATAATTATATAGATTGTGCTTCCAAATTTTAGACTATAGAACTGCATAAGCTTTCTCAAAGAAAGAATTTGGACTTATAGAACACTAAGATTTTTAACTGATGTAAATCTTGTTCACACACTAAATACAGTGTTTTTCATAAAAGATGCTTTAAAACCAGAGGACATCATATTTTGTAAACAGCATATACCAATGTTGTAATTGTTGCATTAGGAACACTTTTACTATATAGTGTTAATATTTAATACTGCTTAAATGTGAAATGAGGCGTTTGCTTTAGTATTCAAAAGGGATTCTTTGTGAACGACAATTATTTATAATTTTCAATAATTAGACTTTCATGATTGATCACAATTGTCTAAAAAATCAAGGACAATGTTAGAATCAATCACCTGAAGCATGTTTTTACC
The DNA here is from genome assembly GCF_041296265.1 of Equus caballus. NCBI lineage: Eukaryota > Metazoa > Chordata > Mammalia > Perissodactyla > Equidae > Equus > Equus caballus. The sequence goes on along the minus strand of NC_091685.1, from coordinate 116,826,702 downwards.
TAAGTTTTTCCTTAAATAGATTTTTATATTGCATAAGAAAGAAAATTTTCTCCCATAGCTTCTTTAATTTTAGGTCAGAACTTAATCTACATTAAATCGAGGTATGAGATTTCTAAAAAAGTGGATAGTCACCTGTCCAATAACCCGTTGTAACATGTGTATCCTTACATATTTATATTCTAAATCCTTGAATTAATTTTCTGGTTGTATAATTGTACCAATATTATTTTTGAACCTTTCTTTTTTTGCCTTCTCCATGCCTAAAATTGAGTAAAAGCAAATTGATAGAGAAAAGACTCAACTGTATCGATTATTCTCACTTTGGATGAATTGCCACAAATCTTGGCAAAGCCTTTGCAATACCCTGAGCAATACTTTCTCTAGTCAACCATCTCTTCTAATCACCGGGAATAATATTTTATATCTTCCTCATTCTTCGCAAAACTCCCCTTTTACATTTGACCCATGATTTTACTTTGTATTTCAATGGGAAAATGGAAGCAAACAAAAGACATACTTCACGTCCTCAGCAGCAGGTCCTCTCACCTGAACCTGCGTCTGTAGACTCTACCTCCTCTCCTGTTATAGTGGGTCCATTTTCTGATGTTCAATGGATCCCATCTACTCTTGGTTTTGGACACTGCTCTCATGATGATGTTTGCATTCTCCTTTTTTTTTTTTTTTTTTATCATATTCTCCTTTCTTCTGCTGAATACCCTTTATTCTTATACTCTAGTGATTTCCATACCATAGAAATACATCTCCCTGGAACCTATACCTCCACCGTCAGATGCCTCCTCATCTGTCTGTAATAAAACTCCTCCAAAGAGTTGTGCATCATAATACTCTCGTTGTTTACCACCCTTTCTTCTCATTAACTAACTCCAGGATTATTTTTTTTAACTGTCATTTCACTGAAACTCATGTGTCAAGTTTATCAACAGCTTCCATCTTGGCCAATTGAAAGTCCGATACTTTTACATCAGATTACTTGATCTCCCAGCAGGACCACGGTCTCTTTTCTGCATGGCTTCCCGGGCACCACAGTAACCTTGTTTTCTTTCCCTTTGTTTGCTTCTTTGTTTTAGTTTGCCTTGCCAGATCCTCCTTTTCTTTTGATTTCAAAATATTCTATTTGATCTCAAGAGTTCCCCCAAACCTTAGTATTCAGTCCTTTGCATTTCTTTATCTACAATACATCTCTATTGATTCATTGAGATCAATCACTTTAAATGTCAACATAACTCTTAACAGCTTTATTGACATATAATTCACATACCATATTATTTACCAACTTAAATTGGATAATTCAATGGTTTTTAGTATATTCACAGAGTTGTACAACTGTAATCAGATAAATTTTAGAGACATTTTATCTCCCCAAAAAGAAACTGTACTCATTAGCAGTCGCTTGCCATTGCTTTCTAGTCTCCTAAGTCTTAGATAACAACTACTGTGCTTTCTGTCTCTATAAACAAATTTGTACACATCATATGAATGAAGTCATATATATGTGGCCTTTTGTATCTGGCTTCTTTTTACTTCATTCACTTAGCATAATGCTTTCAAGATTTATCCATGTTGTAGCATGTTCTTTATTATTTTCTATTGCCAAATAATGTTCCATTATATTGAAAAATGACATTTTATTTATCCATTCATCAGTTAACGAACATTTGTATTGTTTCCAAGTTTTGGCTATTATGAATAACACTGTAAAGAACATTTATGTGCAAGTTTTTGTGTGGACATATACTATTATTTTTCTTAGATATTTACCTCGGAGTGGGATCTCTAGGTAATGGTGTAACTCAATGTTTAACATTTTGGGAAACTGCCAGAGCGTTTTCAAAGTAGCTGCATTGTTTTACATTCCACCCACCAGAAGTGTGCAAAGGTACTAATTTCACCACATCCTGGCTAACACTAATTATTATCTGTCTTGTTGATCATAGTCATCCTAGTGTGAAGCAATATCTTTCAGTTTTGATTTGCATTTCCTGATCCCTAATGATGTTGAACATCAGATTTTTATTGGCCATTTGTATATCTTCTTTGATAAATATCTCTTTAGAACCTTTAGAGCCAATTTTTAATTGGGTTATTTGTCTTTCATTGTTGTTATAAGTGTTTTAGCATATTCTAAATACAAGTCCCTATCAGATATGTGCTCTGCAAATATTTTCTCTCATTCTGTTGGTTTTCTTTTCACTTTCTTGACAGTGACCTTTGAAACACAATTTTGATGAAGTCCAATTTCTCTATTTTATCATTGTTGCTTGTGCTTTTTGGTGTCACATCAAAGAAAGCTTTACCTAACTCCAGCCACAAATATTTACTCCTGTGTTTCCTTCTAAGTGTTTTATAGCTTTAGTTTTTACGTCGAGGTTTTCCATCCATTTTAAGTTAATTTTTGTGTATGGTGTGTGGAAGGGACTACTTTCTTTTTTGGCATGCGAGTATACAATTGTATCAGCACTATTTTGAATTCCCGCTATGAATTTTGGGATAAGTTTTTCAATTCTGAAAGAAGAAAAGAAAAGAAAAAGGCAGCTTAGACTTTGATAGGAACTGCGTTTAATACTTAGATCAGTTTGGAAAGTATTGCTATCTTAACAATGTTAGGTTTTCCAATCCATTAAATGCCTTCCCATTTATTTACATTTTCTTTAATTTCCTTCACCGATATTTTGTACTTTTTAATGTATTAGGTTCACACTTTTTTGATAAATTTATCTGTATTTTATTGGTTTTAATGCTATTGTAAATGCAATTGTTTTCTTAATTTCTTTTTGGATTGTTCATTACTAGCATATAGAAATACAATTGACTTTTTTATATTCCTCATGTACCCTGCAACCTTGCTGAACTCTTTTATCAATTCTAATTCCTTAAGATTATATACAGGATCATGTCATTTGTGAATAGAGAGAATTTTACTTCTTCTTTTCTCATTTGTATGCCTTTTATTTCCTTTTCTTGCCTAATTTCCCGTGCTGGAACCTCCAGCACAATGTTGAATAGCAGTGGCAAGAGCACTGTCTTGTTCCTGTTCTTAGTGGAAAAGCATTCAGCCTTACACCAGCAAGTATGAAGCGAACTGCGGATTGTTTTGGACCTGCCCTTTAGTAGGGTGAAGAATTCCCTTTACTCCTAGTGCTGCATATTTTGATAATGAAAGAATGTTGGAGTCTATCAAATGCTTTGTCCGTGTCTGTTGTGATGTTCATATGTTTTTTGTTATTTTTATATAGTATATTGCATTAATTGATTTTACAATGTTCAAGCAACCTCACGTCTGGGATAAATCATACTTGGTCATGGTGTATAATTCTCGCTATATGTTATTTGATTCAGTTTATTGCATTTTATTGAGGATCTTTGAATCTATATTTCTAAAGGATATTTTTGTCTGTTTTTTTTTTTCTTCTGACTTTTTTTTGCTTTGGCATCAAAGTAATACTGGTCTCTTAGATTGAGTGAGGGAGTCTTCCTTTCTCTTCTATTTTTTGAAGAGATTTGTAAAAGATTGGTTACTTATTCTTTAAATGTTTGGTAGAATTCAGCGGTGAAGGCGTTTGGGACTGGGTTTTACTCTATAGAGTGTTTTAAAATTACTCATTTAGTCTTTTCGTTTGTTATAATTCTATTAAGATTTTATATTTCTTTTTGAGTCAGTTTCTGTAGTTTGTGTGTTCTAGGAATTTTTTATTTCTTCTGTGTTATCTAATTATAGCACACAGTTATTCATAGTGTTCCACTATTATCATTTTTATTTCTGTGACATCAGTCGTAATGTTTCTTTTTTCATTCCTGCTTTTAGAAATTTGAGTCTTCTATCTTTTTTTCTTGTACATATACCTAAAGCTTTGAAAATTTTATCTTTTCAAGGGACCAACTTTTGGTTTTATTGTTTTTTTTCTAGTTCAGTTTTTCTTTTCTGTATTTTATTGATTTCTTTTACAGTATTCATTATTTCCTCCCTTTGCATCCTTTAGTTTTAGATTGCCATTCTTTTTATGGTGTGTTAAATTGAAAGTTGGGATTATTGATTTAATATCTCACTTTACATATACATATATATACATATATGGTATTTACAATTAAAAATTTCCTTTTAAGCACTCCTTTCACTGCCTCCCATAAGTTTTGGTATGTTGTGTTTTCATTCATTTAAGTTTTTTGACCCATTAATATTTTAGGAGTTGCTGCTGAATTTCCACATATTTTTGAGTTTTTGAATTTTTTTCTGTTATTGATTCTAATTTCATTCCATTGTGGTTGGAGAACATAATTTATATCATCTCAGTTCTTTTAAGTTTATTGAGACATCTTATGTCTTAGAATATGATCTGTCTTGGAAAATATTTCACGCATACTTAGAAAGAATTTGCTTTCTGCTGTGGTTGGGTGGAGAAAATTCTATAGATGTCTGTTAGATCTGATTGGTTACAGTGTTTTTCAGCCTTCTATTTCTGTGTTGATCTTCTGCCTAGTTGCTCTAATATAGAACATAGGATACTGAAGTCCCAGCTATTATTGCTGAATGTTTCTTTCTCCCTTCATCAGTTTTTACGTCACGTATTTGGGGTTTTGTTGTTAGGAATATATATTTGTAATTGCTGTATTTTACTGATGGATTGAATCATTTATAATTATAAAATGCACTTTTTGTCTCTGGTAACAACTTTTGTCTTAAAGTGTACTTTTTCTGATGTTGGTATATCTAGTCAAGCTCTGTTATTAACTGAGTGCATGTTATCTCTTTTTGCATGTTTTATGTTCAACTAATTTATAACTTTGAATCTCAAATGTGTCTCTTGAAGACAGCATAGTTGGATCTTTTTCTTTTTAATCGTTGTGCAAGCTTCTGTCTTTTAATTATATTGTTTAATTTATTTAATCTATTAATGTATTTGCTGATAAGATAGAAATTACTTCTTTCATTTACTATTTGTTTTCTATATGATTTGTTTCCATTCCTATATTACTGACTTATTTTGTGTTAAATAGATATTATCTATTGCACCATTTCATTTCTTATTGATTCTTCGACTCTATTTTGTTGGAGTTATTTCTTAGTGGTTGACCTGGGCATTAAAGGTAACATTTTAGCTTCAAAAAAAAAGAAAAACTAGATCAGATTAATATCAGCGTGATTTCAATAGTTACTAAAATTTTGATTCAATATAGCTCCATTCCTTTTCCTTCATTGTTGCTATTTTTGTCATACAAATCACATATTTATATATACAATATAACCCTCTCCACACAGCTTATATTTATTTCTTTATGCAATGTTCTTTATTTCTTCAATGAGTTACTCTCTGCTGTCCTTTTACTTAAGCGTGCAAGTCTCTCCTTAGGATTCCATACAAGTACACCTGCTTCTTCTCTCAATTTTTTTGTTTATCTGAGACTGTCTTAATTTCTCCTATATTTTTAAACATCGTTTCGCTGGGTTTAGAGAAGGGATGTGGGAAAGAGCTAGTAGTGGAAAAACACTAAGACAAAGTGAAAAAAAAGTGCATCAGCCAAGACTTTGAGATAAAGTTTTCAGCAGAGACACCTGCGAAGTGCTTTAGCAAAGGCTCATGAAGGGAGGCCTCTGAATGGAGACACCTGAGCTAGGAACGCAGCTATGTGCATGGGCATGGCTGTCCAGGTTAGAGGAGGGGGAACCAGAGACCTTCACTGCAGATCCCTTCAGGAAACTGCAGTATACTGCCTCAGCACCAAGTCTGGTGAGCGGAATGCAGCTTCCACCAATGAGGCTGACAGACAAATCTTTGTAATTGCCTATGGTCAAGTCTGAAAGATCACACATAGGATTTCTGCCTGGAGCCAGATGACTCAGCCTGCTATGTGACCTTACTTGCACTCTTGACCCCTACGAGTCATTTTCCCAAAAGCAAAGAGAGATTTTTCAAACATAATTATATCATAATCCAAACTCCTTACTATGGCACACAGGTTTTCCATGATCACGTCCTTGCCCATCTCTCTGACTGTATCGCTCCCTCCAGCCACAGTGCCCTTCACTCTGTTCCACAAACACACCAAGCTCACGTCCATCTCAATGTCTTATACGCTCCTGCTCAAAACTGTTTTTTCCATCTCTTTACACAGTTTTCTTGCTCACTTTACTCATGCTTTTGCTGAAGTATCATCTTGTCAAAGCTGTCTTTTCTGAGTATGTGTAAAATAGCCCATCCAGTTCCTATCACTGTCTATATCTTGTATTGCTTTATTTTTCTTCATTAGACATATAATCTGGAGCAATATTGTATATTTATTTGCTAACTTTTTATCGTTTGTTTGATGAGAATATTGACTTCATCAAGGCTGAAACTTTGTATAATTTCTTACTGAATTCTCATTGCCTAAAACAATGCCTTACATGTGGTATATGGTTAATACATGTTAGATGAATAAGTGACTAAATGAGAAATACAGGTTCGGTTATGTTATTCTATTTCTCAGAGTCAAGAAACTAATGCAGAACAATTTGCTGTCTCAAAACTTCCAGTAAGATCCAAAGAATAACTGGAAAGGATCATAGTGAAAGAATAGGGTGAAATTGAAAATCCACAGAGTATCCCAGACAGATCTGTCTGCCATTTATTTGGTTAATTTGCTTATGTCATCAATATAATCTTCCACAAATAAGAGTTTTCAACATGAAAACTTATCACCATCCTACGGCAATTATACTAAGCTTGATACCTTTAGTATCATATCTTCCTAGGCTCTTGAGTGAAGTTTGCAATCTCAGGAATAACCTTTCCTCCAGTTCTTCCAAATGTAGTATCTGCAAGCCTTACAATAATCATTTCTAGGGGCCAGTGGTTGAGTGGTTAAGTTTGCACGCTCTGCTTTGGCAGCCCAGGGTTTCACCAGTTTGGATCCTGGGTGCAGACATGGCACCGCTCATCAAGCCATGCTGAGGCAGTGTCCCACATGGCACAACCAGAAGGACCTACAGCTAGAATATACGACTATGTACTGAGGGGCTTTGGGGAGAAGAAGAAGACAAAAAAAGAAAAAAAAGATTGACAATAGATGTTAGCTCAGGTGCCAATCTTTAAAAAAAAAAATCATTTCCTTTGGTTACATGGCAAGGGTAGACACAGGTAGGCATGGTAGTCATTGGGTAGTTGAGCCATCAAGCGGGCAGTGACTGCAGCTGGGGAGGAAAATCACCTCGTGCCAAGTACACACCCTCCTTAAAGATATCAACCTTTACCTTTTTTATTAGTTAAAAAGCCCTCAAATTTACCTCCTTAGTTTATTAATCATCAGACTTTTGCAAACTTTTTCCATAAAAGGCCACATAGTAAACACTTTGGGCTTTGTGGGTATTACAACGTATCACAACTATTCAACTCTGCCATCGCAGTGTAAAAGCAGCCAGAGATAACTTGCAAATGAATAAGCATAACTATCTTGCAGTAAAACTCTATTTACAAAAACAGGTGCCAGTCTGCACTTGTCTTAAGGTTGTAGCTAGCCAACCTCTGCTCTTCTTTATCAACTTCATGATGATTAAGTACTAACTTGCATCTGACTACATTTGTCACTTCTTTCTGGCTTCCCGAATCTTTCCGCTTTCTTCTCCTGGTAAATTACCAGAAAATTATCCTAAATTTTCACCCTCTGCTTTGCAGTACTTAAAACCTGGTCCTCACATACAGCACCATTCCCAGAATCCCCCTCAAATGAAGGTGCTATATTATCCACATCTTCAGTTTTATTCTCTCTGTCCTCTTCAGCTATCAACTCCAAGGAACACATGAAAACTTGTCATCAATAGAAAGTCTCCTGATTTCAAAATCACTAACCAAAGCTTATTGCTTCCTAAACACAACTTCCTGTCTTTCTGGTTTCTTTCTCCAATAACCTCAAGTGTTTCTCTAATTTATAAAATCTAGACTCCAATTCATTGGGTAAATTTCACCCTTTCAAGTAGCCCTAATACTTTACTCACTTTCCTGCTTATCCAGTTCATATTCTGTAGCCAGGATTACCATATCACGCTCATATATTCACTAAGCCATCTGGTCTCTCTCTTGTTGCATGTGTCTGGCAAAACCTTACACTCCAGAAGAGCCTCTTTGTTTTTCTCCACTTCCACTTGAGAAGTGGAGTTCTGCTAGAATCACATAACAAGAAAGAGGAAAGTCACTCTAAAATCGTAATTTAGTGTCTTCATTGAACTTTGAGCAGGTCCTGGGAAGTGTATTATTCTCCATATGCAATTAACTCCACTACAGTTTTTAAATATGCCGAGCCTTTCTCATGTTCTTTAAACCTCAAAGCCCTAACCCCCATTGTTCCTCTTATACCACTTAGGAAAAAGTTTAATCTCCTACTCCCAAATTTCTATTCACAAATGTTCAAAACCACTTTTACTGGATTCACACCGTTTCTTCTTTCCTTCTGTTACAATAAAGGACATGTCTCTCATCCTAAGGCCAACCCCTTCTCCAATCCTTTGAATGCCACCTCTTCCAATTAGATCCTACCTATTGAAATGGAAATGTACTCAAGAATTCAACATCTAAAAAGCATATATCCCTTTGTTTTAAATCTTACATTAAATCTCTCTCCCCTTCTCCTTACAGAGGATCTCACAGAGTTTTATGTGTAACTGTAGTGGCATTTTGTTGTTTGCCCGATTGGTATTCATTCCTACTTCTGCTGAAAACAGCACTGGAATTTTCCTTGGGAAATTACTGTCCACATACCCTGATTAATGTGGTTGATGTGGAGTTGATACTTCTTTGGCTTCAGAGTTAAAAGTGTGAACACAGCCTGACTGGTCAAAGTATTGCATACTTTTTACAGTATTTGATTAAAAATGGGTATCTATCTCAATCAAAGACAATCAAAACTAACAATGAACATTTTCTGGGTAAAAGGAGGCAGTTTCTGTTGTCTCATCAGACCTTAAACTTCAGAGAATGCAAGCCTGGAATGGCTGGTCCTGGCCATGAAGAAATCAAGTATTGTTAGAGGAGAGTAGAGCCAAAATTAGAGAAAGATAGGCATCTGATCTCATAATTTAAAGGCTTGGATTGTACTTTACCAGAAGATTTTACTAATGTTAGTAAATAGATCACTCGTTTTTACTAGTTTAAATTATGTGCTGGTTACTTACATCAGATGTCCCTGTATCTGAGGTACATGCAGTTGCCTTGTCGTTTACTCATTTAACTCGTATTCCAATGTAGCACTCACCCTTCATTATGTCAACAAAGCAACTCCAGCTATGCTCACCAAAGGCTGCTGCATGACAAAACCAGGTAGACCTGTATGTCTTTGTTTCATTTAATATCTCAGCATCCTTTGAAAGTGCTTCCTTCTTCTTGATATAACAGAAGGTAATTATGGGAACAAACTGTACATATCTTTTGTAATAGTATAAAGGCTGCCTCCTGAGTTTTAAGACTTTCTGAAGGAAGTCCCAACAGAGATGTCAGGGATGTTGACACTTTGGTTCAACAAAAAAAATCTTTCCCTAAGGTGCCAGCTGTCTGTTAGTACTCAAGCATGAACTGGTTTAGTGATAGCAATAACATGTACCTTTTTTTCATTTGCTATATCAAATTCATAATTTAATTTTGATCAGCTTGTAACTTATTTTTTATGTAATATGTATTACAAATAATATGAGAAATGAATACACATATTTCCATAGATCTTTTGAAGAATTTTGATGACTTTAGCACCAATGAGTAGATAGCTTGAGCCTGGGAATGACTTTTTTCAAATCCAAGTTATGTGATGTGTTGCTAAAAAATTATAGTAAGCTCTTTAACCTTAAGTCATCATTTCTGTTTGTATGCTTGTGTGTGTGTGTGTTCTTTCAGATGGACAAAAGGAGACCCTAAAAAGATGTAATAAATGATGAAATTTAGTAAAAAAGATTCATAGAAAATTGTTCAGTTCCCATGAATACATTATATGCAATGAAGAGTATTAAAAATATTTCTGTAGTCAATGTTTATAATTATAAATAATCAAAGAGATAAAGAGTAACTTGTTAAAAATTCTGCTGGGAGTGACATCAGCAAAATAGTGGAATAGGAGGTCCCAGTCCTCATCACCCAAGAAAAACACTGATTTAAAGGCCAGCCCCAGTGGCCTAGTGGTTAACTTGAGTGCCCTCTGCTTCAGCAGCCAGGGTTAAGTTCCCAGGCATGGGCCTACACACTCTGTTAGCGACCATGCTGTGCTGGCGGTCCACATACTAAAAAAGAAAGGTGGCACAGATATTAACTCAAAGCAAATCTTCCTCAGCAAAACAACAACAACAAAACTGATTTAACAACCATCCACATATGAATATACCTTTATGAGAGCTCCAGAACCCCAGTGAGAGGTTGTAGCACCTCAGTTGAGCACAGAAATGAAAGATGCATTGAAAAGGGCAAGAACAATCTCATTTTACCTAAGTCACCTCTCACTCAAGTCAGTACAGTACTGTGTCAAGAGATTGTCCACACGTTCTCCTGTGGGAGAAAGAGAGCACAAAGTGACCATGACCTTCTCAGCATTTCAGGGCACTACCCAAGAAGTCTGCCTCTGATGCATCTTACCCAGTAGATTGAGGGCCTCAGCAGGACTAGATTGCCCAGGGGTAACTAAGGACAAAGAAAGACAGGGGATCTCAATAACCAGTGCATGGATCTCAACAGTTGGCCTGCAGCCCCCAGCTCCTATAACCTAATAGCTAAAAAAACAGATAACTCAATTTAAAAAATGGACAAAGTAACTGAAAAGACGTTTCTCCAAAGAAGACATATAAATGGCCAATTGGTATATGAAAAGATACTCAACATCACTAATCATCAGGGAACTGCAAATCAAAACTACAATGAAATATCACCTCATACTTGTTAAGATAGCTATTATAAACAAACAAGCAAACAAGAAACAAAGATAAGCAAGTATTGATAAGGATGTGGAGAAGGGGAACATTTGTAGACCGTTGGTGGGAATATAAATTTATGCAACCACTATGGAAATCTGCATGCAGTTTTCCTTAGAAAATTAAAAATCAAACTACCATATGACCCAGAAATTCCACTTCTGGTTATATATCCAAAGGAAATGAAATCGGTATCTCAAAGAGACATCTTCACTGCCATGTTCATTGCAGCATCATTCACTGTAGCCAAGACATGGAGTCACCCTAGATATCCATTGATGGATGAGTGACTAAAGAAAATGTAGTATACACATACAATGAAATAGTATTCTACCTTAAAAGAAAGAAATCTTGCCATTTGTGACAATTTAGATGACCCTGGAGGATGTTATGCTAAGTGAAATAAGCCAGATATAGAAAGGCAAATATTACATGATCCCACGTATATGAAGAATCTAAAATAGTCAAACTTATAGAAGCAGAGAGTACAATGGTGGTTTTCCAGGATGTGGAGGGGAGGACAAAATGTGGAAGTGCTGGTTAAAGAGTACAAAGTTGCAGTTATGCACAATGAATAACTTCTGGAGATCTACTATCCAGCATAGTCACTATAGTTAACAATACTGTATTGCATACTTAAAAATTTGCTAAGAGGATATATCTTATGTAAAGTCCTTAAGTTACATTTTGTTCTTATCACATACATACACACACACATATGACAGCTAAAGAGGGTGGGAAAAAATTTTGGAGGTGATGGATATGCTGATGGCATTGATTGTGGTGATGTTTTCACACATATATATTTATGTCCAAACTTCAAGTTGTTTACATTAAACATATACAGCTTTTTGTATGTCAATCATACTTCAATAAAGTGCTTCAAAAATCTATTGATATTGGAGATTTTAGTGAATCATATGTAGTCTCAAAGTATTTAGATTCAAGATGTGGATATAAATTTTTTTAAGTTTTTGATGCGTAAAAATAATAGTGTGAATCAAGATGATCAGTCATGGGACATTTCCACAAATCTTAGTAAAGAACACAGTCTGAAGTAAGACTGAATAGTTTAACACTGCAGGGAATATGATATTCTGCCAATAATTCACACTAAAATTTATGGAGGAGCAGATTTTGTAAAATCATTAAATGCTATTCATTCTGTGCGATGATGTTGTATTGGATTTATTGTGTATAAAATGATTCCGTATGCTAATTTAAGTGGGTGAAGGATCTGCCATGGAGTCTTTATGCATATGTGCATGAATATATTTCCTTATGTTATGCTTGGGTGTACTCCAACCTCATCCAAGAGTGAAAAATGAACTTTGAGAGAAATTAGGATTGCTACCAAAATACTGATTCCATCAGATGTGAAACTTTTCCATATGCCTTGAGTAAAGTGAGGGAGAAATTTGCAGACTTGAAAAATGTAAGCTCATTCACAAAAATAAAGGAACATGCGTTGGCATTATATAGATATTTTACGGGAGGAAGCAACCATAAGTTGGCATTTGAATGTTAATGTTTCTAAATTTTTCAACAGCTTTGTAGTTTGAACATGTATAGTTCGATGTGATACTAAATCATAAGATATAAGAAATATGTTAGAGCTGGATGATAAATAAACAGGAGGAAAACTTGGATTGTTGAAATTATGAAGAACACTTTCTGAAGCTCCTATATGAGAATAACACTACCACTTTCTCAGTAATGTAAAGCTTAAGTGAAAAATATAAAACATAGACTACTTTACTACCGTGTTGTTTCAGCATTTCATTCTGTGCAGTATTCATGTCACATTATTTTTTCACATTAAATAATGTCTTATCATTGATTTATACTTATCAAAAAATTAGATTTAAAAAAATTCTCCATTTATAATAATTTACTCAGAGCTGATTATTTGTAGTAACAGTATTTTCATGCAGGAAATATTATGGTTCTCAGAGTAGATCAAATTTAAGGTGTCAATAATTTGATACATTTTATATGTAAAATGTACCTTTAAAACATATCAGGTATTTTTTGATGATAAAAACTTTCATCAAAAAATAGAAACAATCATATTCGACAAATACATTCTACAGAAAAATAACAGTCATGTGGTTTTAGAAAATTATATGATACATCTTAATGAACTATAATAAAGTTTATCAAGAGTAATTCTTCTGCCCATGATATAGTTTACCTAATAAATATAAAAGCTATTTATAAACATTTCTTTAATATACAAACATAAATTACTTATGTCAGAATATATTTTAATGTTAAAAGTGTTTAAATTCATCAATATAATAAAGCAAATGTGTTCATCTTTAAATAAATATTTGAAAACTTTATTTAATGTAATTATATTTAGTAATAGTTTCACCATTACAGTGTCTCAGTTTGGGCATTAAATTATTTGGCTACTTATTCTGTAGTTTTTTGCCACAAAATTAACTAAGTTGTGTTTGGTGAAGACTGAACATATACTGTAGACACCTGTACCAAATTGTTGGAGTAGCATAAATTATAAAAGAAAAACTCACAAAACTATAACTGCATAAAATAACTAGATATCTTATTTTATTAGAAATTCTAAGAAGCATCTAAAAGATAGAAAGGAAATAGGCCTGGCTTGAAGAATGATATTACATCTCAGTATGTTTACAGATATGTGCAGGAAATCACTTTTCAAGTTTGTCCTATTTCCAAAGGTGGCAAATATCAATATGAGGAACAGACACAATGGCAGCAAAGAGGCGTGATGGTGAGTGCTCGCGACTGACATTAGAACTCTCAAGAGTTTGGCATTTCTTCAGAGAATTAAACATATATTTACTATGTGGCCCTTCAATTGTACTACTAGGTAGTTGCCTAAAATGAAAGGAAACAGGTCTGCACACACACTTGGACACAAATGTTTGTAGTTATTTTATTCATGGTAGTTCAAAACTAAAAGCAAGCTGAATGTCTGGATAAACAAATTGTGTTATATCTCTATTATGAATATTACTCCATCATATGAAGAAGAGACGTACTGTCATGCATGGCATGGATGTGCCGCAGGTACATCATGCTGAGAGAAGAAATGATGCACAAAGGATTATCTACTGTGTGACTCCATTTATTTGAAACTCTAGTAACAAAAATATAATCTATAGACAAATAGAAGATTATTGGTTGACTATTGTTACAGGTAGAGTGAGAGAAATTAAGAAGACTGGCCCCATGGCATGGTGGTTAAATTCAGTGCACTCTGCTTCTGTGGCCCAGGTTTGTGGGTTTGGATCCCAGGCATGGACCTACACCACTCATCAGCCATGCTTTGGTGGCAACCCATGTACAAAATGAGGAAGATTGGCACAGATGTTAGCTCAGGGAGAATCCCTTGCACAAAAAAAAAAAAAAAAAAAAAAAAGTAGCTCAATAGAGCTTTGTCAAAATTCATTAAATTGTATGATTAAAGTAAGAAAAAATTTAAATAATTGGATGGGCTACAGAACAAAATAACATTTAGAAATAAACTTGTGACTGACACAGAAAAGGGTGAAATACCAGATCACAGAACATAGAGTAAGGTGATATAAAAAACATTGTAGAACAGTAAAAAGATGCAGGGTAAATGAAATTACAACAGCTATCTAAGAGGGTTTCTTGAGAGAAACAATAGAGTGGAGGAAGATATATATTTCTAAATTTCATATCCTTGTCCTGTTCTTTTATTGGCTAAACTATAGATCATAGCATGTGTGCTTGATTTATTAGTATATAAATCAAACTGATGTTTTTACCAATTTCTAGACAATACAGGGAATTGAGAGAATCTTAAATCTATTATAATTTCCCAATTTACTTTCAATTGTTTTCATGTATTTTACTTTATGTATTTTGAAACCAACAAGACATCATTGTTGGTTCAAAGTAACTGAATTTACAATGACGTCTTTACTCTTTCTGACATTGCTCTGATTCCTAGGTTATTTTTGTCCCATCTGAAGAACCACTGGTGACAAATTCTTTCATATTTTATTTTTTCAATATGTACTCTTTGTTTTCATATTTGAAGAATATTTATGTTGCATTTAGAAATCTGGAGTGTTAGTCCTTTTAAGTTAATGAACATGTTGTCACCTACCACTCTTATTTTCCTGTTGAAAACAAAGCAGGAAAAAAAGTTTATAATCTTCAAATAAATGAACATTATTCAATTATGTTGCCCTATAAAAACAAGTAAGGGACTTCATTTAAAACACATCAATTGTAGATTTGAGAAGAAAAAGATGTTACTTTTGAATTGCGGAATTCAAAGTTTCATTTTGGAACTTCTAAAATTAAAAGTTCAGATAAAACAACCACTTAAAATTAGAAAGCTTGTGCAAGACGATTGTTGGTCCCCAATGCTGTTTTCTTCACCAAAATTAGAGTAGTTATTCTCCTGAGTTTACCCTTTGCCTTAAATATATTCATTGAATTCTACTTTTAAAATAAGAGGTAGGTTGGGGGATGTGCACAACATAGCTAGAATGTCCGAAAGCCTACCTATTGTTCTTCAGATTTCTGGAAGATGGTGCTTACTTTTTGCCCTTCTCATCATATGCTTGTTCTCTCAATGACCCCTCTCAATCTTGCCCTTACTTTTGTAGGTAGTTCCAACTTTCTGCAGTAAAATTTGTTCCAAAACGTGGACGCAGCCTTTTATTGAAGAATTAAACTTACCAAAGAGAGGTCTCTGTCCTTTGCCCTCCACTACTGGGAGATGATCCCCAGGCACTTACAGTCATGCATCATAAGAAGGGCCTCTGTTTGCCTAGCGGTTTTCGCCACCAGACAGACTAATAAAGTGATTCGTGATGGGGACTTTGGGCTGTGCAATATCGGTTCTGCTTCTGAAGGGACTGGTGACTGAAGGGGTCAGCCTGACCATGGGTAGGGCTAAAGGCTAAAGGTCAGCCACGTGGGCAGTATGTGATCGATTTCCATTAAAAACTCTAGGTACCAAGGCTGAGATGAGCTTTCCTGGTTGACAGGACCCCATGCATGTTGTCACACCTTGTTTCCAGGAAGAGTTAACACTGTCCTTGGTTCTCTGGAGAGAAGACATCTGGAATTTCCCTGTTTGGACCCCTCCTGGACTCTGACCTACCCGTATCTTCTCTTGGCTGATTTAAACTGTATCCTTTCCCAGTAATAAACTGCAGCCATAACTGTAACAGCTTCTGGTGAGTTCCGTGAGTACTTCTAGCAAATTATCAAATCTAAGGATGATTTGTAATTGGTGTCACAAGTGAGGCAAGTCTTGGGTATACTATGTTCCTTCAAACTTCATGGTTGACCAACTCAGCCCAATATACTTTATTCATCTACAGTGTAAATAACATTGATTTGCTTTTAGATTTTACTGAATTTCAGGGGAAGGTGAAGGAGAATTATTGTACAGAAAGAAAATGGCTTTTTCAGTCACAGGAGCTTTCTTTGTGGACTGAAGCCTCTGACTTTAGTCTCCAAATCTCTAGCCATGTGCCTGGGTCTGGCTTTCCTTTCTCGGACCAGGCTATCCCCAAGGCCTGTGACTGTATAAACAAAAGTGAAATAAGGTGTCTGTCATGTAAAATGATAGCTGTCTTCCTAGATGTAGTATTCAGCTTTCTGAGGGAAACAAAGCTAAGTATTTGGCATTCTTTAAAATAAAGAAGGAGAAGAAGAAGAAAAAGAAACTGACTCTACCCTCTTCAACTGTATCTCATCAGAATAGACTGTAAATTCCCAGATGGGCATTTCTCCTAATTCCTACAATACAGATTGACTTAGAATAGATTATCAAGCAATAAAATGGGTGAAAATAATAGAATGAATATCCATGAATCCGACTGATATAAATAGATGATTGAACAAACAAATAAATGAAGAGGGGCAGATTTCAATACAAGAAATGTTGAATGAATAAGGGAATTAAAAGTCACCATTAGAACACAACAGACAGCAACCACCGATGGATTGTAAAAGAAGAGGGAAGAAACTTTTTAAGGAGAAACAGAATACTTGCATAGTCCAAAACTATTCCTTCAAAATATTTCCTAATTACTGTGGTGGATTTAACACATGTCCCCAAGTTCTCTAATAATTCTTGCTCCAGGTGGCAGTGTGTAATTCTCCTCACCTTGAGAGTGGGCTGAACCTAGGACTCATTTCTAATGACTAGAGCATAACAAGGGAAAAGTAATTTTACTTTGGAGAAACCTCGCAGACACCACCTTAACCAAGGGAGCAAGGTTACCATCACCAATAATATGTCATATTGATATTGCACACCCCGTGATATGATATGACAAGAAAGTCACTTCACCTCTACGATGGTCTCTCGCCAAATCCGTAATCCTAGACTAATCGTGAGAAAACATCAAACATAAGGGAGATTTTACAAGATACCTGGCCAGCACTCTTCAAAAATATCAAGGTTTTATGAATCACAAGAACAGACTGATAAACTGTAACAAATTGAACTGAAGGGACATGACTAGTAAATGCAACATGGTATCCTGGGTTATAGCGAGAATCGGAAAAAGGAGTTTGGTGCAAAAACTGGTGAAATGTGAATAAAGTCCAAGGTCTATTTAGCATTGTTGTGCCGATGTTAATTTCACAGGGTTTATAATTTTACCCTGGTTATGTAAATATTAACTTTACAGGAAGGTGGCTGAAGGGTATATGGACTCTCTGTACTATCTTTTCAACTCTTTTTGTAAATCTAAAATATTTCAAAGTAAAAAGTTTAAAACAATCACCAATCCTTCACTTTCATGAGTAAGAGAATAATTTGCAACCCTGTTCTTCAGCAAAACGTGACTTGGCTTTCCTGCTTCATTTTTCTCCATAGTATAGAAGAGTCATCTTGACAATTTGCCATCTTGATTTTCCTATTTATTTTGTGTGTTGTCTGGCTTGTATCCTCAAAAAGTAAGCTCCATGACTGTAGAGATTTTTTTTTAGTTTACTTCACTGTAATGTCCACTGTACCCAGAATTTAGCAAATATTTGTCAGATTGAATTATTCAAATTAAGCATTCTCTAGTTTAGAAATACATTTTGGATATAACTATTTCAATCTTATTTTGAGGTGCAAAAGGATGTACATGTTGTAAAGTCCTAGTCAGATTTGGCAGTATACTCCACAATGTACAAGATATATCTATTCACAATTTCCAAAGCATAACAAATTAATTTTCTAAATTTTAATTGTTTCTTATATCAGAAAATAGCCCTTTCTGGCCAAAGAATAGGATATCATTAGTCATGGTTCCCATTATAGGCAGTTTCTATGTATTTCAAAGAGATAGTTAACTATGTTGTTCTTAGTTTGATCATAATAATCACTAGATAATAAGATGCCACATACCGTTTAGAGTAAAGCTCGCCTCTTTATAATGTAATCACTTTAAAATTACAGTTTAAAATATTATATAAATTGTATTTTATCCTAAGACTGATACATATTTATTTATGGAATTTTATAATTTCACATGACAGCCAAATACAACATATGTTTTCTGTTAGCGCTTATGACATTTTGTTGTCTCCACAAATCTGACTTTTCACCTATACTTCCTTGTAATTAATTGTTTGTTCTTGTTTCGGAGCATTTGATGGATTGTGTAGCTATAATTTGTGCATCAGATACTGAATGTTAAAGTTCATAAAGTTGTCTCATCTATTAATTTGGTGGTAAATCAAATTAATAAGGAATGACAGAAATAAAATGAGAAAACTCCAGCATGTAAGTATCAACTCAGCGTACTGTTGGAAATTTTTACTTACTTTTCTCAACTATTATTTTACATTCAAAATAATAAAGGACCCAATTAATGCTCCATAAAGAGGAATTAATAAATTGGGCGTGGTTTTTAAAATTTTTAAATACACTTTATAAACATAATTTTATTTTGAAATAATTTTAGGCTGAAAGAGACATTGCAAAAGAGTAGAAGGAAGTTTCCATTTAATTCTCAGCCAGTGCCCCTAATTTTAATAGATTGTATAGCAATAGTACAATTACAAGAAATAAAAACTAAGAAATTAACAGCAGTACAGTAGCATTATCTAAACTGGAGATATTACTAGGATTTCACCAGTTTCTCTGGCAATGTCGCTTTTCTGACATTGGATTGCGAGATAGCGATTGAAGGTCCACTCCAGTCCTCCCCTTTGTTTGTGGCTCTTCGTCTCCTCCAGTCTGTAGCAGTCCCTCAGACTTTGTCTTTTATGACATTGACATTTTTCAAAAGTATTTGTCGGGGCTGGCCCGGTGGCCGAGTGGTTGAGTTCGCGCGCTCCGCTGCAGGCGGCCCAGTGTTTCGTTGGTTCGAATCCTGGGCACGGACATGGCACTGCTCGTCAGACCACGCTGAGACAGCGTCCCACATACCACAACTAGAAGAACCCACAACGAAGAATACACAACTATGTACCGGGGGGCTTTGGGGAGAAAAAGGAAAAAATAAAATCTTTAAAAAAAAAAAAAAAAAAAAAAGTATTTGTCATGTGTTTTGTACTTGACATTGTCCCTCAATATCTGATGTTTTCTCATAATTAAATTGAAGTTACGTATTTTTGAGAATAACATCACAGAGACGATGTGCCCTTTTCAATATGTCATATCAGAGAAAATGTTATTTCAATATCTCTTAATACTGATGACATAAACTTTGATCACTTAGTTAAGGTGGTATCTGAGATTTTTCTCCACTTTTACTATTTTTCATTTTGTAATCAGTACATATTTTGGAGGAGACATCTTTAAATCTGTGAGAAACTAATTTACTAGAGTATGATGTTTGTGTACAGTTGTTTTGGTTTTTAACCGTACACTGTTTACTATAATTATTTAAATCAACACTTTTCTTCTCCACTTCCTCAAGTGCTGTTATGTAAATTCATTTGTAACAGATAAACTCATGTATCTGTCTGTGTTCCATCTTAAATTCCCTGCACATCATGATCAAACTTTTCAAATTTATATACAGCACAATTCGTTCTGTGTTGCGTAATTTTATAGGTTTTGAGAAATGTATATAGTCATTTATGCACCATCACAATAACATACAGCGTAGTTTTATGAACTCAACATTTCCCTCAAGCTGTCACATTTAGTCAGTCTCAACTCCACCTCCAACCCCCAGCAACCTAATTTCTCTTCCATTCCAATATTTTTGCCTTTTCTATAATATCATATAAATTAATCATACAAATAAGTAGTCTTATGATTTTAGCCTCTTTCCTTTAACAAAATGCATTTAATATCCTAGATGCATGAATTGAAAGTTTGTTTCTTTTTATTGCTGCGAGATATTTCATTGTTTGGAGGTACTACAGTTAACATCTAGATTCTTCTCAGATTTTGATGATTATGAATAAAACTTCTGTAAATATTTGTGGACATTTTTTGTGTGAACACAAGTGTCACTTAGGTTAAGACCTTGGAGATTTTAGGGTTTTAGGATTTTAGGGTTTATGGTAAGTGTATATCTAACTTTATAAGGAATAATTTTGAAAGTGGCTGTGACATATTGCATTCTCACCAGCATTGAATGAAAGCTGCGGCTGCTGTATATCTTTAACGGAAGCTGGTAGTGTCAGATTCGATGATTTCAGTCATTCTGTTAAGTGTGTATGGATATCTCATTACTGTTGTAATTTGTATTTCCCTAATGCTTAAAGGCATTTAGCACCATTTCGTATGCTTACTTGCCATTCATATATCTTCATCGTTAACTTATTTGTTGAGATATGCTGCTCATTTTTAATTTGATTCCTTGCTATCTTATCAGTATGATTTTTAAATTTTTTCTCTATGTATTATGATATTGGTCCTTTATCAGATATGTGCTTTGAAGATGTTTACTTCTAATCTATGCCCTATTTTTTTTTAGCTTGTCTTAATAAGGTCTTTCACAGAGTAAAAAGTTTTTAATTTTGATAAGGTCAAATTGTCATATATATTTTAAAATATCATGCATTTGATGTCATGTCTTAACTCTTTGCCAAATTCAAGATCACATAGATTTTCACCTGATATTTCTTCCAAAAGTTTTATAGTTTAAAATTTGATATTTATATCTAGGCGATGATGCATTTCAAGACAATTTTTGTGTAAGGTGTGAGGAGCATATGTAGGTTTATTTTATTTTGTATATATTGAAGTCCAAATGTTCCAGTAAAATTTTTTACTTTCTTACTTGTTGAATTGTGGTTTCACCTTTGTCAAAAATCACTGAGGTGTATTTGTGTGGATCTATTTATGAAGTCTCTATCATATTCCATCGATCTGTGTGTCTGTCCATTCAACAAGCCCACACTCTCTTGAATACCAATTTTATTTGTAAGTTGTGATGCACTTGGGATGAGTCCTACACATTTGTTCTTTTTTAAAATTGTTTTAGTTGTTCTATTTATGTCATCTTTGTATATAAAATTTAAAATCAGTTGGTCAATATCTACAAAACCTGATTCTGATTAGGAATGCATTGGAGCTACAGAACAACTGGGGAAAATTGATATCCTAACAATATCCAATCCATAAGCATGATATGTCTTTTCACTTATTTGGGTGTTCTCTGATTTCTTTCATCAATGTTTTGAGGTTTCATCATGCATATCCTGCATATATTTTTTTTAGATTTATATCTAAGTACTTCATTTCTTCATGCTAATATAAATGGTATGTTTACTTCAAATTTCAATTGTTTGCTGTTATTGTATGGAAATGTAATTAATTATTTTATGTTGACAGCTTATTCTGCAACCATTCTAAAATCACGTTGATTTTGCTGTGAATTTTTTTTCTTTCTTCTGCTAGCTTTGGGTTTAATTTGATCTTCTTTTCTAGATTCTTAAGATAAAAGCTTATACTATTGATTTGAGGCCTTTTTTATAAGTTTTTCATGCTTACATTTTTCTTTAATCCAGCTTTGATTCATCACACAAATTTTAATAGGATATATTTTTATTTAATTCAAAGTATTTTTTATCTTCCCTTTACGCTTCCTTTTTGAGCCATGAATTAATTAGAAGTGAATTATTTTATTTCTAAATGCTTAGAAATTTTCTGGGTGTCTTTCTGTTATTGATTCATGGTTTAAATCATTTATGGTCTGAGACCATCTTTGTGTGATTTCTTTTCTTTTAAATGTGTCAAGGTTTGTTTTAGGAGCCAGGACATGGTGTATCTTAGTGAATGGTGCATGTGCACTTGAGATGAATGTGTATTCCGCTGTCGATCGATTGTGTGACAATGAGGCAAGGTTCGTTGGTGGTGGTGTTTAGCTCTTCTACATCCATATTGGTTATCTACCTACTTTTTACATCCATTACTAAAAGAGGAGCTTGAAATCTGAATAATTCTGAATTTGTTTATTTTCCTTTAAATTCTCTCAGTTTGACACCATGTATATTGAAACACTCTTGTTAAGTGCATACATACAGTACTGTTCTCTAGATTTATTTTGGTTAGTATTTCAACGGTATAACTTTTTCCCATCTTTTTACTTTTTACCTATGTCTTTATATTTAAAGTAGCTTTCTAGTAGGTAACACATAGTTGGATTTTTTTTTCTAATCCAATCTGACAATATCTTTTAATTGGTTTGCTGCATAATTCAAATTTAATGTGATAATTGATATGATTGTAATAAATTCTTCCAATTTGCTATGTATTTCCACTTTTTCTGACTTCTCTTAGCTTAAGTAAGTACATTTTTATGGTTCTATTTCATTAAATGTTTTGTACCTCTTTTATTAAATTTTAAAACAAGCATAAAAATACTTTTGTATATGCTGTAAACATAAAATCCATTGCAGTTAGTTTTGCTTTAGACAGCTCATTATCTTTTCGAGCAATTAAAATATTTTATCTTCTCTACTTCATTCTCAGTGCTCTTCATATCTCTGTGTAGAAATAACTTTCTTATATTCTATTCCATCTGACTGAAGGTTTCCTTTTCCATGTTTTGTAGAGCCAGGCTGCTAACAATAAACTCTGACACTTTTGTTTTTCTTTTACCTATTTAGATTATGAACAATATTAGATTTAATCTATATATCAACTTGCAAAGAACAAAATCTGATAAAATTGAGAATTTCAATCTATCACATACTATATCCAGCCACTTAACATAATTCCCTATTTTTCTGAATAATACTTTGTATTTTTCAACACAGATGTATTGCAGATTTTAATGAGATATTTTATGTTTTATTAATGCTATTATAAATAGCATATTTTGTTATTTTATACTGACTATTCAATTCTTGGTGAAATATGGAAGCACCATTAGTTTTTAATTTTGTATTTGAATCCAGCGGCCTTGATGATTGATTAATCTTAATTGTTTGTCTGGCTGTTTTTTTCTGTAAAAATCCTGTACAGTGATCCATTTATCATTTCGAACATTTGCAGCTGGTCTCTTTTCTCTGTTACTGGATCAGTATTGTCAAGCGTTCATCATTTGTCTTTTTTTTTTTTTTTGGTTTTCAAAATCCAAATTTTGGCTTTGTTGAATTTCTCTATTTTAAATGTTATTAATTTTCTATCTTTATTATCTCATTCTTTCATATTTCTTTCAGTTTTTTTCCACCCTTTATTATTGATATGGATGCATATTTTACTCATTTAAAATTTTTTTCTGTAATATTTGCCTTTAGATCTATAAATTCCTCCTTAAAACACACTTAACCATATCATCAAGCTTTTATATATTATATATTCATTGTTATTTAGTTCAAAATCTTTTCTAATTTCAAGTTTTCTTCCTTACTTGATGAATGGGTTACTTAGAATTGTATTGCATAATTTCCGAATAGATAGGGATTTGTCTACTTATCTTTTTGTTAGTTACTTCTTGCTTTTGCTAAAGGGATCATAATCTGTTCTGAATAGTTAAAATTCTTGGTACTGTGTTGAATTTTTCTTTATGTCTTACAGTATGGTCAATATTTGTAGATGTTCCATGTACACAGGTGAAGAATACATATTCTGTCACTGATGTGTGCTGTTTTATTTTTTTTAATTTTTTGTTTACTTAAAATAATGGAATATTAAGGAAACAGTGACTTATTATATTAGATTGAGTGCTGGAGGTCCTGGAAGATTAATTTAAGATGTGGAGCCCTAATGCTACTCTCAGCATGGTAGTAATTGCTAATTTGTGACCACTCAATGGAATAAAGACTCCCCTAAATGCTGGGACCATATTCTCTACCTTTGTACATTGACACTTCATATGAAGTCCAGCACACAGTAGGACCTTGATTAATTATGGTTAAATTGAATTGAAATAATCATCTTTTGAAATTCAGCCTTTTTCACCTACTAACCTTTGAGCATGACCTTGTATCGGGCACTCTTTTAGAAGCACAAGCTAAAAAAGTGGAAAACATAGTTCTATCTTCAAAATTTCATAGCCTAGTGGAGGGGAAAGACAAATGGGTATGATAATTGGATTTGACAAGTGATGTGCTAGGGCAGCATCTGAACACTGACTTTAATTAGAATCACCTGAAAAGCTGAAAAAAGCCTCGTGTCCAAGTTCTGCCCCAAACCATTTGAACCAGAATATTTGGGAGTGCTTTTACGCCATCGATATTTTGAAATGGTCTCCCAAGTAATCCTACTGTGCAAGAGTTTGAGAAATACTCTGTGTGAGTCAAGCAAGCTAGTAAGAAAGGTATTGACAATAAAACCTGGTAGTTATTTTATGTTATTTAGATTAGTTTTATATATTGTTTGATGTTTATACATTTAATGAATTGTGACTGAGACAACTGTTTTGCTTTTCTAGTCTTGTTGAGATTTGTCTCTTTCTTCAGTTCAATTTTATTATTCTGTGCACACAGATTTAGGCTCATCATATCTTTCTTGTCAGATTAAACACTTTAGCATTATGACAAATATTCTTTAAAATGCTTCTTGCTTTAAAGTCTACTATGGATATATTAATATAATTATACCCATTTTAATTTTTTAGTGCTTGCAATGATGCACCATTTTCCTTTTTAAACATTCACTTTTCTTTTATTTTGTCTTGCTGTTTACTATTTTGGTCTTCTATGTCCAATGTGCTGTTACATTAACTTCTTTATTTTAGACATTATAGATTTGTTCTAAGATATTCATTTAATTATTTTTGTAGTATCCAAAAATTGGTTAAAAGTTTCCATTGTTTTCATAAATTTATCATTCTTTATTTTCTATTTTTATAGTTTCTTGATCTTTCTCAATATTTTAAAACTTTCTTGAATATATATGTATATGAATTATTATTTTATTTTATTGTTCTGGAGGAAGATTAGCCCTGAGCTAACATCTGCCAATCCTCCTTTTTTTCCGGAGGAAGACTTGCCCTGAGTTAACATCCATGCCCATCTTCCTCTACTTTATGTGTGGGATGCCTACCACAGCATGGCTTGCCACATGGTGCCATGTCCACACCCGGGATCCGAACCGGTGAACCCCGGGCTGCCGAAGCGGAACGTGCGCACTTAACTGCTGTGCCACCAGGCTGGCCCCCAGATTACAATTTTTTTTTAATTTGTTGTTTTCACTTACATCTATCTTTTTCACTTCATCTCTTCTTCCCATCCTCTCTTCCCCTTTACCACTTTCCCTTCCTTTTAATCTTTACCTTTTACTTCTCTTTGGTCTTATTTGTTTTATTGTGTTAATTAATGATAATGAATAAGGGAAAATGTTTTTAATACTGTGAATAAAATCTAAGTAATATCTATATATGCCATTCAAATTGCGTAGATGAGTATATATTAGTGTTAAAGAAATATCATCATTTCTCTTATTCATTTGCAATCATCACTTGCCTCTCTATTTTAATTTATGTGTGATATCAAATATTCCTTCAAGAGAATATCATATTTTGATGATATTTATCTTTTACTCATAAAAATAGTCTAAAACTTACTTAATTTCTTTGAACTTCAGTTATGTGAGCTTTAAAACATGGGGTTGTATTGAAAAAGTCTTAACTTTCCTTTAAGTTCTAAAACTGGTGTTGTCATTGGAATCAACTATTCTGTATAACACTTAAAATTTATTTACAGTACACTTGCTATTGTTTTTTCTGTATGCTATAAGCAAGCTGATCACTGTGATTTGCTTCTTGCCCATAGAGAAAAACCCATGCCAGAGTATGCCATGCTTGCCTATTAAATTTCACATAGAACAAAAATATTAAAGCCAATGATTGGTTTATCTTTGATATTCTGCATCCTTGCTATACTGTAATGGTTCTGGAATCGGTGGCATTTATTTAGAATTTTGTAAGCATACACAACCCTGAGCACACTCATGCTTGGGACACTTCCATAGCCCATGGCTAAAACTGAGTGAAACAAAGGTGGACAGGTAACATGAGGAAGGAGTTTCAATAGGCCAGTCATTAATTTGTATCTTTCAAGCATAACATAAATAATATTAATATATTCCAAATATGGGAAAGTAGAGATGCCTGAACTAATTGTTAACAGGATATAAGAAAGCAAAGAAGTTGTGAATGGCCAGGTAGATTAGTGTTGGAGGATCAGTGTCCTTCCAGTAGTATCTGCTGCAAATACCACTTGAAGGTGATTTCAATTGGTGTAGAAGGGTTATTTCTAAAGTATTGTATTTCCCATTGAGATTTCTCTTTGAGATATTACCTAACTTGATCTATATATTACACACTGATTTTAACTTCTAAATAGCTATTGGTCTTTTCCAATATAAAATAAACAGTAAATGAAATACAGCCTTCGTTCCTCTAAATTTATTTATTTATTTATTTTTAAAGATTTTATTTTTTCCTTTTTCTCCCCAAAGCCCCCCGGTACATAGTTGTGTATTCTTCGTTGTGGGTTCTTCTAGTTGTGGCATGTGGGACGCTGCCTCAGCGTGGTCTGATGAGCAGTGCCATGTCCGCGCCCAGGATTCGAACCAACGAAACACTGGGCCGCCTGCAGCGGAGCACGCGAACTTAACCACTCGGCCACGGGGCCAGCCCCTCCTCTAAATTTATTTTATGTGTCAAACCCTGAAAACAGTTTCAACATCAGGGGCCAAATAATCCAGAGAGGATTTACAATAAGTATACTGATTTCCAGGAAAATCTTTGATGAATATATTCACTTAGATGCATGAATTTTAGTGTATTTGTAAAACATCAATGCATTTCTTAAATGACATACCTAATTGTTGGAGATTTCTTGAATATGCTCACACTGACTATTATTGCCAATGGCTTCAGTAAAGAAAAAGACATAAACCCTATAAAGATAAATTTCTAAATTTGAAACATAGATATTTTCTCCCATTGAACTTCAAGTTACCACCTTGTGTGCTTGTGCCAAAACTCCATCCCATCAATCTTTCTGTGTTCCTACTGTCAGCATTTTGCAGAGAAAAAAAAATTAGAAGTGCGATGAGCTATCTTATTTTTTAGTTAAATCACCCAGATGTTCTCTCTTAATATAATTTCTCCCTGGGTAATAGGAAGAACAGTTGGTTGGTTATATGCTGGCAAAAAGAAAAAGGAGAGGATGAATTTTTTTTAATGCTGTAAATTGTCCCAAGTCAGTTATTTTTCCAAGACTCACAACTCTTCCAACAGGAACATGCTTTTTTCTAAGCTGCTTAATTCTGCCAAATTCTATTTTAGCCTATTTCATGTCTGGTTCTTTGCCACAAACACAAACTGTTCTCTGGTCAGTGTGTTAAAACAATGATCCAGAAACAGTCTGTTTGCCTCAGTTTTAACTCAAAATATATTCTGTATTTCTTGCTAAACTGCCAACCCTGTGGTTTAAACTCACTTTTCAAACTTTCAAAGATACAAGTCCTTTCTATGATGTATATATTTTTTATTTTTAATATTTTTATTGGCTTCTATTTGTATCATAAAGAAACTCTTACCTAAAAGAAAAATTATCCAAAAAGGGGAATAAAATCTCATTTTTAAATCCATATGTGTCATTTTAAATTATAAATGGCAAATATCTTTGAAAATTTCCAGGCTGTTCTAGCTAAAGATGCTAAAAATATTGTGGTTGAGGGACCTGAGCAAGTGCACTTATCAGAAGTATGCTATTTTATTTATTAAGTGGGTATATCTCTCTTAGGAAATGAAAAATATTTGCTACTTAAACTTAACAATGGCAAATTTAACCTCAAGCACTGAAATTTGAGTGTGCATTAAGATCGATTTCAGTCTGAGTTTCTGATGTCCTTACATCTGGGCTCTGAAAAACGGTTGTCTTCTCTGGGAGAGTGATAACAAGTGAGATGAGTGGAGCTTTTCTCTGAACAAAAGAAGAAAGAAAAAGAAAAAGAGGGAGGGAAGCAGGGAGGAAGGAAAACAAAAGCCTTTTATAGCTAGAAGGGAGCAGGAACAAAGAAATTATACTAGGCAAAGAGCGGGTTAGTCATTGCAAGGCTACTTTATTTTAGAGGATGGCAGGGGTCTGTCAGGCGGATTACCTAACTAGTGCTCATCAGGTGACTCCTGACGGGCTGGTTTAAGATTCCACTTCTGGGAGAGTGGAAGCTCTAATTAAGTTAAGTCTCAGTTTGGTGACGTGGGGCTTAGCATAAGAGACTCCATTTTGGGCATGTTGTTTTGCTTTTAACACTATTAACATTAATAATCATAGGTTCAGATAAATGCTAATTGCTGTTTTTAGATTATTCAAATATCAGTAAGGACTTTGGAAAATATGATAATGACATTTCATTTTACATCTCCATAAATGTCATCCTATTTTTAAGAGCCTGCAATTCTAAAATGGATGTAAAAATATATAATTGTGATAGTTCCAATGTAAAATATAATTTGAATGTGTATGATTGTGATTAACCTAAGCAAGTATTTTAAGTACTTCAGGAAGACATATTTTCATTTTTTCCTCGTCAAGGGCAAAGGGATGCATTAACAATATTCCTCACTTCATCGCACATTGTCATCAATATACCACTTCCCTCTTTAAAATACGTTTCCCTTATTCTTCTTCCTGCCCCTCACCACTATTCTAGGCAGCCATTCTGATGTGCTTGATAGCTATACTTTTGAAGTATGTATCGTATACATCATGTGTCGCTATCATCTGTGTGTGTGTGTATATATATATATATAAAATTTATCTAAATGGAACCATGAAATGACTTCATGGTTTTTTTTAAGTTTTTTTCCCTACTCAGATGTTTTAAAGTCCATCCAGGTAGTTTCATGTCCATTACTTCAAGTTGCCATTTGGCATTTCACAGCATTCTTAAAGAAAAAATTATTTATGATACTTGTTAAAGATGGTGAGCAAGGCCATAGCAGAGCTCGCAAACTTAACCCGTAAGCCACTTGGCCGACTACCCAGAATTCTCCTTGTTATTCAGCAACTTTGTGACTTGACCCGGGTTGGCAGTCTGGAACTCTTTTACCCCAGAGAAGATAAGAGATGGTTTATTGTCTTTTGGTTTGGAGCAATTAGACAAATTATTAGGGAGAAAAATGACTGCAGATCAATGCTTCTTCTTAGGTGAAATGCAAAATGTTTCTGAGGAATTGAAAGGAAACCTTCTCTATCCTCATGTTATATTCATTTCTGTGGCTCAGGGGGCTGAGACTTTAGAGGAACACAGAGAAATTGAGGGAAGGCTTATTTTTCCACATTCATGTACATGGATTCTCATTGATCTTTTGGAGAATTTCTCTGGGCTGTATGTTCAGGAACTGGATTAATGGATTATAGGTTTGCTTTCTAAAATTGCAGCACCAATCTATGGTTTGCTTGCAACCCCAAATCCATGGAAATTCTTTGCATTAACAGCTTTTGAATGTGTCCCAATCTAATGTGTGTAGTCATTGATATTTTAATTTGCATCCCTGTTACAAGGAATGAGTTTGAGCATCTCTTCTTATGCTTGTTAACTTTTTGACATTCTTGTTATATCTCTTTCTTATTTCTCCTTTGGATCCCTCTCCTATTTGTTATCTCTCTGTGAACTTTGTTTATAGTGCCCTTCAATGAATGAAAGTCTTATTGTTTTTTTTTTAATGTGCTTGTGCTTTTGAGTTTTTGGTTAAGACATTGATTATCCACAAAAGGTAGGCTCTAACAACATCTCCTATCTTATATTCCATTAACAAGTTTTCCTGTTCACATTTTCACTTAATTCATCTCTAGCATATGAGGCCATATAAAGATTGTTTTATTTTTCCTTACCCATGAGCTTGTTTACCTGCTCAAAAATATGTCAACTCCCTAATGTTATTATATGTAAAATTCTATGGGCCTCCTTCGTTACAATATAAACAACACCAACCCAACTGTCAAACTTTACACCAATGCCACTGATTAATATGGATGTATATGAGAAATATTTTTATATACAATTTACATTTATATCATCTATTATATATATATATGCCAATGCAACCATGTGTGAAAGATTATATTAAGATTTATATTTTCATTGTATTTATTTTTGCTCTCTAGTAATTTTTAGTATATTTGTGATATGTTTTCTGATAATGAAATTTGCCTAGATGAAAAATATGCATGTCATTAGTCAATAGATGTTGAGACATGACTATAGTATGTATGCATATATTCTGCCCAAAGTTTATTTCAAATCTAGACATTCTGTGCTACAGAGAAGATTCGAAAGATGTTTGTCTCTTTCACTAAAAGCTATTTCTACCAATAAAAGTGAAAATGTGGTAATAATTAATAGTAATAAATTTCTGCGAATTTGATACTTCTTTTCCTTTCAACAACTCTGAAATTGCCTATTAGAAAAGCTTTTACTTATGGATTGATCTCGTGGAAACACATGCTCATTTCTTGTGTTTTTTACTTAATGAGATTAATTGTAATGTTTCAAAACACAGGCAAGAAAAAACTAATGATTTCAGAATATATGTTGTACAATATCAAATAATGTTAGAAAATATTTGAAATCATGATGGCCACCTAATATTTTAAATTTTATGCTTATGTTTTCAAAGTTTTTATTCATAAAAAACATATACAATAATTAATATATGCTAGGCATTGTTCTATGCAAAAATGAGGCCAAAATAGACACCATACTTGTTTTCATGAAAAGTAGAAGACATAAGGGAATAAACAGTAAACTTATAATCCTAAATTGATTGCTATTGTGATAAAGTCTATGAAGGAATCTTATGAGATGCTCTGAAAATTCAGTTTAGAGGAACTTGCCCAATCTGGTAGATTATGGAGATCTGCCAAATCATTCACTCTTCCATCTCTGACACCTTTTCTATATGCCCTTCCTCAATTATTGATGCTAGAAAACATTCATATGAAATTTTTCAACATCTTCTATTTCAATCTCTCCTTATTCTTGGTTAATGTTATCCTACTGCATGGTTTTAAATCATATATATATATCAATAAATCCTGCATTTATATTTTCAGTCACATGCCTCAACCACTATATTCCACTCTATCCTTGGAAGTCTTTTTAGTCCCATGTTTAACATATTCAAACAAAAATCTTTAGCCACATTTCCAAATCCAGTCTAGTAATAAGCATCTCCATTCATGTCGATGTGTAAGCCAAAATCCCTAAAGGTATCCTTGACTTCTTTTTATCCTTCATGCTCAATATTTAATCCATAAGCAAATTCTACCAGCATGGCCTTTAAAAATTATCGTTTTCATCCCCTGTGACTCTATCATGCTGTCCCAAGCCACAATCATCTCTCATTTATTACAAACGATTTCACCATTTTTACACTAGACTCTTTAAATTCTGTTGTCCACTCAGCGATCAGATTGTATATTCAAACCAACCTGAGTGAAATCCAAAGATTGGAGCTGAGCTTATCAATTAGTACATAAAATATACTGGTTTTTGGCTAACTCTTCGTTGTTTTTTAAATCACTGTCCTTTTAATACACTTTGCCCTACTGAATATCTTTATATCTGTCAAACCCTCACACACATTCCAGCCTCACAGACTGTGTTCACTGTTACCTCTGTCTGAAACCTTCTCACTCTTGAATACTTGTTTGTCTGTTTCCCTTATTCATCCTGTTATGTGCCCAAATGCCACATTCTTTGAAGAAGTCTTCACTAGCCTTTCTGTCTAAAATGCACTATTCTATTACCTAAAATGCTCGATTTCTGTTACCTTAACTTGCCTCATTATACTCCTAGAACACATGAATGCATATTAAATTCATGTTTATTTTCTTACTTATATTCTCTCTCTCTTTCTCTACTGTCATAATTCAAGCTTCATGAGGATGGAGATTTTCTTTTACGCTCTATCTCTTGTCATGTAGTAGAAACTCAGTATGTTTTGAATGAATAAATTAATAAATCTTCAGCTAATAGGAAACACAACTGTGAAGATTTGATCATACAAGTGTCTCGAAAGAAATTACTTAGATACCAGTCTACATTTTGAATTCAAAGTTGGAAAACACAGTAAAGAATAAAATTATAGTTAGAATCTTTACATTTAGGTACTGATTTGTTGTGGATAACATTACTACTCTTTGAAACCAAAAGACACATCCTGAAGCAAGATAGAAATATTATGAATTGCAAATAGAAACAAATTCCAATATATTAAATGATTTGAAGAATTTAAAAATATATTCAAAAATAAGCCACTAATATAATTCTCCTGATGACCATAATTAAGTGTATATATATTTGAATACTATAGTAAATATTTGTATATTTTTTTCCTATTTGATGATGGCTGAATTATACCAGATGAGATATATATTTGTCAGTAGCACTGTTGAAAATGGCAAAATTACATTCGTGTTTATGAAAAAAATCATAGTTTATTTAAAAATAAGATATTGACCATTATTTACTTAGTATGTATTCCATTCAAATAGACTTAATGAATACTAAGCATCTCAGCCTAGCTGAGTCAATTGATTGCATAGAAATAATTTGCTTGTATCACATATTAAAAGATATGGAATCATTTAGCCTATAAATATAATTACTTAAATAAAATCTTGTAAGAATTTATATCAAATGTAACACAAAATATTTATCACAAAATAAAATCAAGAGAGTAAAAATATGAGAGTAATATTCTTCTTTCCCACTATGAACATTGGCTGAGTATTAACATATTCATTATTTCTCTTTATCCATGCTGCATATACAATGTCTCTTGCCCTGGTTTTTCCATTAGCTTAAGGTTTCATATTTGGAGGGGGATACAGAGCATCTTTAGTTTGCATTATATCTTGTGGCTGTAAATTTTGAAAGATAGTGCTGGTCCAAAATGATTTTCAAAAAGGGATTGGAAGATTGTGCTGCAAATTATGATCATGGAGTAGAATTTTCTCATGCTCTGCCCTTTCCAAAACAAAACAAAAATAAATGTGTATTTATTCTTATAAAAATCATAAAACCCTGACTATATACTTTACGCACTCATAAACTTACCTAGAAAAATACAATTTTTTTTAATGAGATGAAATTTAGAGATCATTTAGTCCCGTCTGTCCTTTTTAATGATGAGGAAGTACACTTTATGTGCAATTTCTTACCCCGTTCATAAGATGTCTTCTCACATTAACCACCGTTACTACTGAACAGTTTATTCGTTTAAATTTAGCATCCCTTAGAAAAGAAATTCTCAATTTTGTGTTAAGAGTACACCAACAATTCACCCCTTTTGCTTAGAGACATTTTTAAAGACAAGATTGTTTTGTTCACCTTTAGAAATCTCTGTATTTAAAACTATATTATACCATATTCCAGGAAAGAGAAGTGAATTAATAAAAATTCCAGCAGAAGATATCAGAGTTGTGTGGACTTTACCGATTGAATCAGAATCTCAACAGTGGTTACAGATTATTGTGTTTATTTTAATTACCGGTAGGTCCTTTGAGATTAGCACTTAAATAAAGGGAGAAATGTTTCCTTATGTTGAGTGCCCGGAGGACTCATAAATAATACATACATATTTGCCAGTTAGTACTTGCATTTTAATCAGTCACCTTCTGTCATCTAGAGATGCATTTATACATCTGTTATATGATTTAATTATTAGTAGCACCCCAATGAGTAATAAGCATATAAAATTACAATATCTGTAGTATAAAAATTGAAAGTTAAAAGAAGGATTTTTTTTCTCTTGTAGATGTCTGCCATGTCACGTTTAAAATGTTGAGTTTAAATACAAGAATTAAGTATTTTCTTAACCTATCTCATCTATATAAAATTCACTGTGAGCCATTCACGTTAGAGATGAGGACACAAATATAAAACTTGAGATCACACACTACCTATTTGCACAGTCATATTAAAAAATGCAATCCTTTGGCTGCAATTAAAAGTTAAATATTTACAGAAATATGACTTTGTATGTTTATCAGGGGATGTTTACGTTAAAGCTATTGTATAAACTTGCTTAAAAGTATTTATCAAAAATTTTAACGTTGTTTTTACTGTTTAAATTGTCTTAATTACAAAGCAAGAAATTTATAATTGCAGAAAATTTAAACAAGGGAACAGTAAAGAAATAAGAGTTAAGAATCTCCCTAACTCCAATCCTGCTACCTGAAAGGAATGTTGTCCCATCATCTTCCCCTACCCAAGAAAATTCCCACAACTTTTAACAGTTTGCTGCTTTCTCTCTCTGTCATCCATCAGTCTGAATACATTCAGAATGACTCTAGAATACTTCATATTAGATGGGAGTTATGTATTCTTGAAGTTTACATAGAAGTAAACCATTAAAAACGTCTGAATCTTATGTCTTTTTTTTCTGGTTTATTTTTAATTTCTTGACATTCTTCAATGATCATCAGTTCATTAAAGTTTTATTAACCATTCCTTGATTTAGTTTTCCAAGAAAAGTATTCTTTTTTTTAAGACCAGATTTGGCAGTTCAAAACGTCTGCAGGTAGTGGACTGATAATGTAACCAAGTAAAGTGGCCTGGGTTTGTCAGCGTCTGCATTCCCATAATCTGCCACACCTTCGCCTATTTTTCTCATTGACACACAAACTTCTCTGCAGAGCTTTCATTTTCAGAGGTGTATAAAGATGCAGATCTGATTGATTTCTCACTTTCGTCTTTTTTAAAAACTAAAAAATTATGCAAGAAAGACACCTCCTGCATTTTCACTTCACCAGACTGTCAAGGACGAGGAGGTAGTGCTACACACTGTGACTACGCGTCCCATCTGACGACGCAGCAACTACTCAGCTCCATGGAGGACACAGTTCTCCTCCTTTTGGATTTTCCATCGTTTTAAAGACAAGCTTGAGATTCTTACTTTGATTTGAAATCTACTGGATTGTGATTTTGGAAACAAATTATAATTTATTTAAAACACTGTGTGTATCTAACATGTACAAAATGAGATAGTGTTGATCTCAAGTTCAAGTCTTTTGTTTTTTTGAGGAAGATTCACCCTGAGCTAACATCCATTGCCAATACTTCCGTTCTTTTTGCTTGAGGAAGACTAGCCGTGAGCTAACATCTGTGCCAGTCTTCCTCTATTTTGTGTGTAGGATGCCTCCACAGCATGGCCAGTGAGTGGAATAGGTCCACACCCAGGATCTGAACCCACGAACCTAGGCCACCAAGTCAGAGCACACAGAACTTTAACTACTTGGCCACGGGTTTTCAAGTTTATTGTATGAATAGTTCTTCATACTAATGTCAAAAATATTTTTAACTCTGTGTTTATCAGTATAACATTTATAATGTTCCTAATATATTTCAAATTCTTATTTAATTTTTTTAGTTTTTAACTTGGTCAGAATTGCCAAAAATCTCAATTTTGTTGACCTTTTATTTTTATACAAGAAATCTTGTTTTTCTTGTGTATTCTTGTTTTTGTATATGAAATTGACTTGTTTTTAAAAAGACTGTGTATTTTTGCAGTTATCTTTATAAATCTCTTCCCTAAAAAGTAAATTATGTACTTCCATTTTCAACTATGATGGAGTCGTTGTTAGAAAACCAATGCTCTTGCAGAGAATGGCTAAAAATGCTGGAAGTAATTTACTTAAAATACTCATTTGGAGCATTAGAGAACTTTTGAGGAAGCCATAATTTAATGGGACCAAAATCACTTAGAAAAGCAATGCACACTGAGTGTACGTGCCAGTTTTGTTTTGGTTCCATGTGCCAATTCTTAAGCTGCAGAGGAAAGAAGCTGTGGAATCAGAGAGTAACCAATAGGAGATAATAATACAACCAAGTTTTCAGTAATAACAAGGGCTTGAGCAGAGAGAGAGCGCAGAGAGAGAGACAGCGCTTAGATGTGCCAAAGTAGCAGAGCTTGATCGGCTTAGATCTCAGGAATATGGGAAGTACAGGGGAATGTGGGAAACATACCACTCTGACTTTTATCTCTCAAAGATTTTTAAGGCTAGACATTAAAAATATGAAAAGAAGTCAGACTTCTGCTTCTAGGAAGACAGAAAAAGACATACTTTTCCCAATTCTTCCAGGTATGGATAACTAAAAAATCTAGAAATTATACACTGAAACATATAATGACTCTGAAAGATGGACAGAAGAAGACAGTCTAGCTAAGGACCTTAGGACCCAAGGAACAATATAGTGATGAATTTCCTGGGTTGGCTTTTTGCCTCATATACTCTAGACTTGAAGTGGAAGAAGCCAGAAACCCAGAAATGCCAGCAGAGGCAGACAAAAATGCTGAAACAAAAGCCTACTTTCTCTAGTTAAAAGCCAGGAAGTACAGAAAACTAGCAAGATACAAAATTTTTAAAAAACTAGATGCAAAACGTCGCACACAAAAAATTCTAGCTGATTGAGAAATCTGGACTTTCAACCTCACCAGACCATTAACAAGATATCCTACACTGCTCAGGGGTTGTCAAAGCAAGCCAGTTAGGGAGCCATGGAATGGAGACTTCCATACCCACCAGGCAGTGACATAGTGAGAGCATAATGATTTTCTTAAATATGTGAATTTGGGTCAAATGGGTATCCATGAGGAAAAAATGAACTCGAGACCTGCCACAGACACAACATCAATTCTGAAAGGATCACAGACCTAAATGTGAAGATCAAACCATAAAGTTTTGAGAAATAATCATAGGTCAATACCTTTATTAACTCTGAGTAGTAAATGATACATTAAATAGGTCATTAAGTGCACTAAATATAGAAGAAACATTTGATAAATTGAGCTACATTAAAATCAAGAACTTATGTCTTCAAAAATTACCATTAAGAGTGATTTGGCACGCCAGAGAATGAAAAAGAATTTGTAATACATATTTATTTAGAATATGTAAGGACCAAAATAAATCAATAAGAGAAAGAGCAACAAAATAATAGGAAAAAAGGAGACATAGCCCCTATAAAGATATATAATCAAGGGTGGTGCTGTGGGCAACAGGGGCTCAATTTCTGGGCCCTGTAAGAATTTTATCAGAAGTTTCCCAGCATTTTGTCCCTGACAGATGGGGAGTTGGATCGTGCATTATCTGTTTCTCCATTTTTGAGAATTACAGTGGGGAAGGCGGGATTAACTGCCCCACACTTTTGGGGTACACTTGGATACAGGGAGAAATAGCTCTTTTGATGGAGAATACTTTGGGGAAGAATGTGAAAAGATGCATGGCATTGCCTGGAGTATTGTCAGTGAGAGGAGAATTGGACCTGTCCATCACAGCCACAGCTCAAATCAAAGATTGAGGGACGTGATGCTGGGCACTGAAGAAATCTGTATCATCAGTTCAGGGGAAATGGTAAAAAGCAAATGAGCTAAGGATTAGAAGGGGAAATAGTTTGAAAGATTATCCTGGACTCTTCTGTGAAAGAGGGCAATTCCTACATTTTTCCCTCTTTGGGCCAGTGAAGCTGTCATTTAACTAGTCATGCAATGCAAGATGGTGCCTATAAAAATCAGTTTCCATATTATATATACTTTGATCTTGCATTGTATTTTTATTAAGTAATCATTATCATAGCTACGTGATTTTAAACAATAATATAAACTGGCATTTAATATTTATGTAATTATGGATATATATATTCAAGACATCCACAGAGTCTTTTTTTAACATTCCCTGTTTTAACTACAGAAATGTTTAAGATATAAGATAAAATTAATGCGTAAAAAGCATCAGAGTTTAGCTTTTCCATTTGTTTCTACCTCAAATATAATTTTTAAACAATACACATCATGTATGTATATGAAACGGAATCATAGAAAAAATGTCCCAAATTTGATATATTTAGGACATTTTATTAAAATTTGATTTCAGTTTCTTATGTAGGCATTTTCCTCATACTTAATTCTTTAAAATACATAAATTAATTTTTTATGAATGATAATTCTTGTCATAGCAGAGGATAGTTACCATGGCATTTTATTAAGTAATAATTGATACTTGAATATATATATATATATATATTTTTTACAGGAACGATTAGATGAACATTATTGAAATTCAACTTACCCTTAAAATACTTGTATTAAAGAAATCACCATGACACATTAGTGATCTAAAAAGTATTGCAATCTTCAGGAAATAAGCAATTTACTGAGAGATTATTTTTAATATTGGAGAAACTCTGAAAATAATTATATAGCAAAAAAATGTAATGCTAAAATGGTAACCAATCTAACATTTGGATACATATATGATCAAAATACTTACATTGGTATTTTTTATAATGCAAACGCATTATAAGTGATATCTGGACAAGATTTTTTTTCCAAAGACGATGTGGTATTTATAGATGGATGTACCTTTCTTGTTTATCCTAAAGCTTTTGTCTTATAAAAATGATCATGATCATGATCATGAGAAAAGTCACTAGATTATCATGGGACTCATTCTTACCAGTTTTTTGTAAAAGCAGAAACAATCCTAGCAAGTCTAAAATCTACCTAAAAAATGTAAGTATATTCATAAATCCCTATTTTCTTACTATGTAGTTATCAGAGTAATCAGTTCTGCTACCATACAGAGGTATGTACTCTGGAAGCTGTGGCAAACACTTTCAATACACTTACATACATTTTACCAGAAAGTCTAGAATCATTTAAGCAGGAAATGTATTTTACACATCATGCTGTTAAAATTTTTATTTAGCATTGATTACACATGACCACAGCTAATTGGGATATCTGTCACATATTGGCTATTTAACAATTATTATTTGAATCTATTTTGGTGATTAATATTACTAAACTCAAAACACAAAGCAATTATGAGTGAAATAATATACCAAATATCACATATAGATATAAGTTCTTAGTTGTAAAACTTAGTAGACAAATTCTGACTACCACAAAAATCTGAGAAGACTAAATCATTTTGAAACTTTATCAAAGGCTCAAGTACAAATGAAAAATTTTTCAGTGATGAAAAGTCCTCAATAACGTTGATTGATCCACATTTTTAAGGGCAAAAACAGCCGTATTTCATCAGGGAGTTTAGACATTGATAAATTTATCACATGGAAACCTTTCTGGTATTCAGCTCATACAACAGTGAAATGTTGCTTTTGTGAGAATTTACAACCGTAATATGAGATTCATAGCTCATCGTTTTATTTATTGTAGAAGTCTTCTGAATACTAGCAGAGTTATAAATGGTGAATTGAGTCACAAAAACGCAGCTGCAATTCAGCCTAAGGCTTCCGTTAAAGTAAAAAACAAACAAAAAATGTTTGGGAAATGATTATCAGTAACATAATTTGGTTTTATAGCTTAATAATTAATTTTATAAAAATGAAATATATAAGGTTAAGTTGCTTAATTAACCAGATGACTCAATTAGGACCATTGGCAAGAAATTCTTGAGAAACTCAGGATACGTATTTGGGTGAGAAATCTACATGACGGTGTTTAGCGGCAGAGCTAAGTACAGCTCTATAGAGCTTTTGCTTTGGTTATAACGTGACTTAATATGGAAATAGATGTTGAAACAAAGTCTTAGGGAGAATGGATTCTATTTGTGTATTAAATTTAGATAATATGATATTGAAGAGTTCACCCTTCCTTGCCAGATTAACCTGTGCCTGAGCAAGATCCTAACAATATGAAATTTATACGTTTTCCAAAATTATTTTTAAACTTCAACAAAAAGATTTAAAATAACTTTAAGTGATACTATTAACTAAAAATTACATATAACTTAATTATTTAGTAATAGTAAGATCTACACCAAGAAACAGCTAGAAGTATGGTTTTGATTAAAACAGTAGTGGAAATAAATTAATTTTCTAATATAAAGTAAGAAATACTAATTCTAATCTAGCTACATTGAGACCAGTATTCTTTACATTACAAATGCACAAAAGACATAGAATGCTAGCTAAAATGGAAAAATGAAGTCTCTATAAATAAAATGAGAATATAATCATAATTAGACAAGTTCTTATATATTTTAGTCATTTCATCCACAAATATTTTCTCAACCTTCTGTAATTTATGAATTGATAATAAATCTCATAATGTAAAATTTTAAATGGCACAAAAACGTGATAAAATGAAATGCATCCTTAGCCACTGTATACCCCAGTTGTCAAATCCTCCTCTCCAAATCTTTTGTCATAAAAACAAAGTCCAGAAATAATAATAAGTATAAAAATATATAACTTATGTTTTATAAAATATTCACATATAGAGAAGTATGGAACTTGGAGAAGATGAGGGAAATTGTGTTTTTCAGGGAATGATATAGATATTAATACATTTCAGAAGCTGGTAAGAAACTATAAACATAAATATGGATCTTAAAAAGACATAGGTAAGCACAGGAAGAAAAAAATAACATATACATAATAAATATTAATATATATAATAAAATTTAAATAATTGAAAGAAAATTCAGTCTATCAAATGAAAGGCAGGAAACAAGGAACAAAGAAAGAAAATTGTACAGGAAATGTCAAATATGATGGTTGATATAAGTCCAAAATTAATTCTAATTATAATAAATATTGATGGATAAATCTCACTAACTAAAGGAAAGAGAATATCAGATAGATGATACAAGAAATTGCTGTAGCACTGAAGAATCATTTAGACCTAAAGGATACAGGGGGTTCAAACATGAAAGAATGGACAAGATATATCAGGATCACATGACCTAAAAGAAAGCTAAGTTGCTGATTTTAATATCAGAAAAAAAGAAAATGAAATGGTAGGAAGAAAACCTTTATAGTGCAAATGATGGGAGGGAACATTTTCTCTTATAATAGCTCACATAATTTTGAAACAAAGAACAAATATAAATGTGGCAATATAGTCTCAAAATATGTAAGGCAACAACTTTATAACAGAAAAAATAGAATAATTATAGGAGAAGAACTTACAGTTCTATCTCTTAAATAGATTCCAACATTTTCCCAGCATTCCTCTGTGCAGGATCTCCATGTTTGTATACAATTCTACTCCCTCTTGCCTCATCAAATTATCATACCAGCAATTATCCTCTTCATCTCCATCATCAGTTCTGTTCATATCTGTTAATGCATTCCTATCAGCATAAAAAAGATTTTTTCTCATAGCCTTAAAATGCTCTTGACACTCTTTCCTCATTATGTAGAACTCTATTTTTTTGTGCTCAACTTCATCAACAGTGATAAACCTCAAATTTCATTGCCTCCAATTCTTTGTCACCCACTTTCTCTGAAGTCAACTCTAATCAGATTCTCCTCTCAAGTAATCAACAGAATCTCTAAAGTTAAGGTAATAATTGACTTCTGTGTTGCTAAATTTAGTGGCAAAATTTCAGTCTTGGTGCACGTCTAAAATTAACCAGGCAATTCACTCCCTCTTTTATAATAGACTCTTTTATCTTGGCTTGTAAGATAGCACAATTTTTTCATTTCCTTCCTACCTCAGGCTCTAATGTTTTTACAATCTCCCTTGCTCTTATTTTTGACATAAGTATTAAATCTTCGCTACTATTCTCTGTAGACATTTATTCCCCAGGTGACGTTATTCAGCCTCATGACTGGAAATAGTGTTTGTACGCTAATAACGTTGTAATTATTTTGAGCTCAGATTTTTCCTTTGGAGCTTTCTTGATTTTTGATTCTTAATCTAGGTGTTCAGTAGATATCTGAAAAAAAAGAAATGTCAAAAATCTCTATCAGCCTCCAAAAAAAAATATTGTGCATTTTTAACTACCTATCTCTGTAAAAATAAAAAAATCATTGAACTTTCTCATTCTCTTACACCCCATATTGAATCCATGAACAAAATCCTCTTGACTTTACCTTCATAATATAGTTAGAATCACACCAATCAAACATCTAGATATGGAAACTACAATATCAGAGATAAAAAAAATAAACTGGTTAAAATTAAGAGTAGATTAGATATTTTAGAAGAAAAGATGAGTGAACTTGAAGACAGTAATATAAATGATCCATAATCAAACACAGTAAAAAATGAATATAAAAAATTAAAAGTTAGGTCTGGCCCTATGGTCTATTGGTTAAGTTCAGCATGCTCTGTGTTGGCAGCTGTGGTGGCAACCCACATACTAAATAGAGGAAGACTGGTACAGATCTTAGCTCAGGGTGAATCTTCCTCAGCCAAAAAAAAAAAAAAAAAAGGGAAAAGGATTAAAACACAATAATAAAAAGAATATTAGTAAGTTTTGGTAGAAATTCCAAAAACCTAATATGCATGTAATTGAAGTCCCTATAGGATAGGAGAGAGATGAAACAGTGTGGTGATTAGTTTTATGTGTCACTTTGAAGAGATCATAGCTCTGGAGCCAGAACATTTAAAGTGTGAATCCTTTCTCTAACATTTATGAACCTTGGAAAATTCTTTGCTGTCTCATCAGATCAATAGAACAAGTAACACTATTTTACTTATGGGGTTGTTCTTATACGACATAATGTATTTAAAACACGTGGGACGGTTCTGAGGCATAATACATATATTTATTTACTCAACAACCATTTATTGAATGTCTTTCTTCTATTACAGTTAATAGGCATAAATTGAAAATAAACAAGTTATTATCCTAGCTCTAAAAATGATGACAGTTAATAATTACAAAAACGATAATTTGATGAATAATAGTTCTTGGCGATTAAAGCCTTTTGTAATTTGACTGGAAGGATTCCAGGCAACAACTAGAAGATCTAGTCTCTTCCCAAGATTTCAGTAATTCACTGAGTGACCACAACCTGATGACCTGCATTTTCAGTGATGAGCCCTGAAATATATGGAGTTATGTGTTTGAAAGATTTTACTTATTGATGCAAATTATCTTCTTCTTAATCTGGATAAGAAATATGTTTTAATAAATGAACGTTAAGGTTCTTTCAGTTTTTTTTTTGTTTGTGTTTTTTTTCCTAAAGATTGGCACCTGGGCTAACAACTGTTGCCAATCTTTTTTTTTTCTTTTTCTGCTTTATCTCCCCAAAACCCCCCTGTACATAGTTGTATATCTTAGTTGCAGACCCTTCTAGTTGTGGGATGTGGGATGCTACCTCAACGTGGCCTGACAAGTGGTGCCATGTCCGCGCCCAGGATCCGAACCCTGGGCCACCGCAGCAGAGCACGCGATCTTAACCACTCGGCCACAGAGCCGGCCCCAAGGTTCTTTCAGTTTTGATATTCTGATATCATAATTGCCAAACAAATAAGTAATCAACACTTACAACTAAATCTAAACACTTGAAAATGACGTTTGTTATTTGCATTTTAAACAAATACATTGAACTAAATATAAACTCTTTGAGAGCCTGATATGTCAATGAAAATCAAAAACTAAATATTTGAACATTTACTACACTTGAAATGTTAATTAAGCTAGTGTAAAAGGGGACTGACTTAATAATTCTGTTGTATGTATTCCTTAAACTTGCTTTGTCTCATAAGGTTTGAATTTTGACAAGTATTTCACCTAATCTTGAATAGTTAAATTTTATAATTATAACATTACATGTAATAGTAAATATCCTTTTATAGGAATGGAAACCTAAAACATAAGGGGACTTACAAAGTAGGAAATAGATGAAGAAACTGATATTGCAAACTGTTATTAATCGAGATGACAAAGGAATGTGTACTGAATTCCTCTCTATGCTTTTTTTATCAAAATTTCACGTGAACGTTTATCTACAGGTTTTCAGGGGAACCACTGTGCCATATGTCCCTAAGTAGCAGGAATAAATGGAGACGTCGTTGCTCTCAGTGTATTGATCTCCAATGTGTGACTGCACACAAGCAGTAAGGCTTTAGATGAGAAACAGGTTGTTTTTCTGCATTAGCTGTGATGTGTCAGGACAAGTAAAACAATGACAGCAATATTAATATATCACCTCCAGGTGACAGTAGAAATAAGAAAGCTATTGATTTCTAACATCTTTAAAATCAGGAATAAATCATTGTCTCATGAAGAAGAGATATATTTATTTATTTCAGACCTGGCATTTTTACATGATTTATATGTCCTTTGTATGACATGTTCTACTTTCCACATCTGAGATTTAAGAGTACAAATAGAGGCTTCCATTTTAAGATGACAATACAAGCACATGAATTTTATCAACCATATTTTTTAAATGTTTAAAGGCAAGAGCAAAGGAGCATAGTAGCAAAGGAAAATGAAAGTAACACACATACATTACATTTTGAAATTAGGGAAGAATGTTGCCCACAAAACTGCCATTTCTAGTTATTCTGTAAGTCATCATAATTGCATGGAGTGAGGGGTCAGACCATTTGCTTAAAAACAAAAATACCGCAAAAGACAGGT
This sequence comes from Equus caballus, assembly GCF_041296265.1. Taxonomy (NCBI): domain Eukaryota; kingdom Metazoa; phylum Chordata; class Mammalia; order Perissodactyla; family Equidae; genus Equus; species Equus caballus. The sequence continues at coordinate 116,782,007 of NC_091685.1, read as the reverse complement.
TGATGCGATCATTAAGGTAAAGAAGTGTCAGCAAATTCATGACATTCAATAACATTCAAACAGAAACTCAGAACAGAGAGAGAGAAGAAAAACAACAATTTAGATCAGTTTACATGAAATCAAATATAGAAAACAGGCACAAATAAATGTGCTCTGGTGAGAATTCACAAGTAGAGATAAAAATTTCTGCAGCATGTGTAAGGTTATTACAAAGTAATATATATGATAGGTTTGGGGTTTCTGTGCCAAAATAAATGAATAAATAGAAATGGAGCAAATTCCAGAGAGTGTTAGGGAAAATATTATGACTAAAATTTTATCTAAACAGTCAGATTTTGAGTGTGATAACATGCAGAGATGAAAACAAAAAACAAAGAAACTCCAGTTGAGGGAAATCATAAAACCAAAGCTAAAGGATTTGTCCTTTTCCTTCCTCTTCTTCAGATGTCAATAACGACGGACAGTCCAGATTGATCCAGTGTTTTCCTTGGCTAAATGAAGACAATAAAATAGATAGTTTGCCCATCACATTTTATTAGCAAGCCCATGTGCCTCCTTATATTTGCTGACCATGGGCCCATTTGAGAGCCACGGTCTTTCCTCTAACACTTCCGCTTGGAATCTGTTCTACTTTTTTGTAGGGCTGCATAGGGGAGGATAAAAGCCATGGGAACCTATCCTAGGAAAACTGATGTAGTCATTAATGTGAGGGAATCCTGCCATACAGATGTGACGCTGGAGGTATAAACAGACATTAATTAGATCAAGAATATAAGAAAAGCATTTAATTTAGCGTGAATAGCATGGGCAGAAAGCTCGCTGACAATTAGGTGGACTTCCTTAAACAGAAAGGAGGTGGTGGTGGGAAATTTTTGCAAATTATAGAATCAGAAATTTTCAGGGCTAGAGAAAGCTTTAGGGGGATTTACTCTAACTTCCTAATTTTCCTAAATGGGAAAAAACGACAACCAAACAATGAAGAATTCTGCCTCGGACCGCACTGGCAAATGAGAAAAACATAACTACATTCAAGTTTCCTGATTCAAGTCTGATATCCCCACAGTCTCATCAAGGTGAAGGTTAGCAGGAGACCCATGTTTTGCACACCTGTGTACAGTTGACTTCTTAAGTGTTTTATCTTTATAAATTCTGATCCTCATGTCTCTTTATAAAGTGTGATATTTTATTATTATGTTAAAGGAGAAATATTAATTTAATGTATTTGTGTTTTAGAAATGCGTATTTTCCCCTAAATATCAATAACAATGTAAATGCACACCTCTTCTATCTTCTGCACCATAAGGTTTGCTAACTCTACACAGCTGTAGAAATTTAAATAACTGGCATGTGGGGACAGGGCGAAATTTAGCCTTTTCAAGCAGGTTTTTTTTTTTTTTTTTTGGCAGTGACATATTGTCTCATCAACACATCTAGGAGCTTCTATTTTTGAAACGCTTCACTTATCACTTGTGGAGTGTTGAAATGGAACCTATTTTTTCCCCAAAGAGAACATCTCTTGCAAAGACAGATTGTCTCATCTGCATTAAGAAGCTGTCCCTCATGAGATACTGTCTATTGAGAGAAGCACATGCTTTCTGTCTGCAAAACTGGAATATTTAAAAATCAGAACTTTCACTTTATCCTTGAATGATGGTTTTTGTTAGGAGCTAATAATTTAATTGTTTGGGTTTACCTTCCTTATGAAACCCAATTGTTGCACTTAAAAAAGAAAAAGTTAGGCTTCCATAAAGAGCGAATCTAAGAGACGGGCAATGTAGAAACAGATTGACTCGAGATTGCAAGTAAAACTTTCTTTGGGTAGTTAGCATTCTCCCTCCCCTAGACAAAAACAAAAAATATTAAAAATACATGAAGGATCTTGCGACAAATGAAGGACTTATGTTAAAGGTGAGGGATGAACAGATGGGCACACTGGTCAGTTCAGTCATCCTCTCTGGGCATAGAAATGGCCTGAAATACAGCACAGAAAGAGCAAGCTCAGGATCTCGTGGCAGACAGTCCAGCCTCAAACCTCAAAACTCCCTGGCTGGTGACAGTGGACAAGTCAATCTACCTCTATAACTCTCAGTTTGTGTGTGAGCATGCAGGACGCTGGGGGAGGGGGGGTGGGTGGAGGGAGGTTAATGTGCAGGATGAGAATAATAATGGCAAATAACACACAGGGGTTTTGTGAGTATTGAAGGTGCTTTCAGCATACTGTGAGCTTAGCATGAACTGCTTGGGAAAAAGTAAAATGTACATATGCCTTTTTAACATAAACTTTTCATTGAAGTATAATATTCATTCTGAAAATACTGAAGTTATAATTAAAAAGTTCAATATGTTTTGACCAAATGAGCCCCCATGTAATCATCCATGTAACCAACATTCAAATCAAAACAGCAAACATTCCCAACACCCTCGTGCAGGGTTGAAGTCAAACCTGTTTTCCCCAAAGCCTCCTTTATACCTTCTTGGAGTCACAACCCTGCAAGAGTCACCACTCTCCTGACATCGAACTGTTGACTTCTTTGGGCTCTCCTTGATTTTATGTAGATGGTGTCACACAATATATGCTCTTCCTCATCTGGCTCTTTTCACCCAATATTTTCTGACTCGTGCTCTCAAGGGATCCAGGAGGGAGAAGGGGACTAACAATAAATAAATCCAATTGTTTCTATGTCAATAATGGGGAAAATCAAACTGATGCTTTTTCCTTTCAACATCATTCAACTGCAAATGAAAACAGAGCAATATTTACCGAAATTCATAAAAGGCAGATACACAATTTTCTACCATATCATACTGACTTTAAAATATAAATAGAGCAAATGTTATCAAAGATGTAAGAATTCAGAGAACATAGCACCTAAAATTATTTCTAAAAAGAAAAACAAATCCACTTAGTGATAATAATCCAGCCACCTCATAGAATGAATAAAGCAATTTTAGTAAAAGTATCGAGTATCACGTTTAAAATTATGCCTAAACAATTGTCTAAGATTTAAATGTCAAAAATCCTATCCTAAAAATAGCAATTTGAGAATTAACATTTGGAAGAAGGCAGGAGTGTCAGTGAATAATCTCACTTTTCTTAATTAGAAATTAATATGAATTGTGTAAATTTGTTAAGGCAAACAAAAGAGAGTTAACTCCGCTATATAAAACTCAAAATAATTAACCAGGCAACTTAAAAATAACAATATAAATATTAAAAATTTGGAGTTAAAGAAAGGACTTATTCCTACCAACCTATTTTTATTTTCTGTTTAAAATCATTTAAAAGCTGTCTTTTTTTTTTTCCTCCCCAAAGTCCCAGCGCATAGTTGTATATTCTAGTTGTAAGTCCTTCTAGTTCTTCGATGTGAGCCGCTGCCATAGCATAACTACTGGCAGATGAGTGGTATGGTTCTGTGACCGGGAGCTGAAACTGTGCGAGTGCCAAACTTTAACTACTAGGCCATCAGGGCTGGCTCAAAACTATCTGTTTATATTTTCTCCCTTCTTGGTTTCTATTGGAATAGGATCTTTTCATCATTTCCTGAATTCCTTTGCTGTATTGGAATTATTGATTGTATTTCTAGTCTTTTATTGATTATCCTCAAAGTTTAAAATAAATATTTAATTCTATATATTCTGACAATTGTATAGTTACTTCTATACTTAATATAAAAAATAGGTCAATTTTAACAATTTGTAGGTGCCCTATTGTTTTTTGTTTCTCAGGTGTCTCTCAACTCAATGTTTGTGTTTCCTTTTTACTGAAAGATGTGGCTAATATTTTATTTTGAGGGTTTTAGAGTAATAAGCAACATTAGATATAACAGAAAGTCATAGTTAAAAACACAACTCTGGACTTAGATTGGCTCTATGACCAGAGGGCAAAGTGCTTAAAGAGTCTGTACTTTGATTGATTGTTGGTTTGTTTTCTTTTCTTTTGCAAAAGGGAGATAATTATATTAGAAGATCTTAACCTATTGTCGGTGTCACAATCCAATGTACACATCAGGATAGATGCAGAGAGGGCTGATGGCCACTCTGAGTTTATTATAACCAGCATTTCAATATATACATAGCTTACATCTGTTAAACATACACAGGTGTTCTGGACAATGTAATTAGCGAATGCCAAGAATTCTTAGTGATTTCTCAAGGAGCCCTCCATCTGCCTCTGTTTTGATATTATCATGTTTTTGCTGTCCTAGTATATTTTATCTCGGAGCAGGCGAGGCCTCCTAGGCAACTGCCCCTCCTGCTCCCAATATCAATATCGTGTCTCCATCTATGCCCCCAGGCAACTGCGCTGGGCTTGGGTTGCCTCCCCCTAGAGGTCTTACCCGTCATTGGCTGACTGGCCTTCTCACCTCTGCGTCACAGTTTGTTGGCAAGCCTTTTCCAGTGATTATTAACCCTTCCTGCGTCAGGGGCAGCTACACCTATCTTCCATATTGCTTAACTGACCCTTTATACTTCTGTTTATATATCCTTTGAAATACATAAATTTCTCCAAATTTGTGTTCACATCTATTTTAGTTGTGTCAGTGTATTTCATCTACTGTATTATTTTTGTAATAAGATAGAATATATTTTTTTTAATTTGGAAAATATATGGATATAGATAGAGGTATAAGTATAGTTATAAACAAAGACATAGACGTATGTAGATACATAGTTATGTCTTTCCTTGGTTACTTTTGCTTATTTTTATTTCATGAATCCTTTATCTCTCTCAGTCATTATCCCTTATTTATATTTTTGAATCTTAAATGAATTTCTCTTAAAATTGTTGTTAGATGTAATTAATTAATCCATAATTAATTAATCTAGGTTGAAATTATATGGTGATTATTTATTTACATTGTTGGCTTTCTTAACCCTAGATTTTTTTCTGTTAGTTGGGACTTAATTTGTAAGTTCCTTTTTAATGAGAGAAGGTATTGCTATTTCTCCCTGAAAGTGTCGTGTGGCTGCTTCCTCCTAACCCCTAACAAAGAACTAGGTGTTATAATGCCAGTTGATGTTCCTGTACTTTTATATTAGGGTATTACACATCCAGTTTCTGAGCTGGTACTACGTTTATGTGTGGTGTGATTCACTGTTTTCTTTCTTTCCACTCTATCTTCCTTGTCTCTTTCACAGGGTCAAATGTTCATTTCAGTCTGACAGTTCTCACAGTATCCTCTAGTTCCCTCTTCCCCATCTTTTCCTCATCAGCATTTTTTCCAGTAAATCTCTTACTCTGCTAAAATCATCCTGGCATCTACTTCACAGAAGACAAGGACTAACCCTTTGAATATCCATTATAGATAAGGACAAGTTATGGTACATTGCATCTTCTACCACTAAAAAATTGGCACATCTCTTTGGCTTATGGATGCAAGATATATTGTACTTGAGACTACTACCCTGCTGCACTTACCAGATCATGTGAAAGAAGGCCATTTTCCAGTGGGGAGGAGAGGAATGGATAGCTTTGTAGCAGGTCCTGACTGTGGTACAGGTAGTCCTAGTGTTTAAGCAATATGACTTGACATGATCTTTTGCTGCTAGAGAAATCTGTGGTAGAAAACGTTGTCTTTGTCTTAACTTACATGTATCATGTCATGAAGAATACTTGATGACCAGCTGCTGGAGAAGGAAAATAAACCATCTGATTCACGTATAGATGAGTTCAGTCTGTTTGTACAAGTTGACAGTCAACTTCTCTTACACTATAGCCTCACACACCGGTAGCTGTAAAAAATTGTGGTCAGGGTAAATTCTTCCAGTGGGCAGCAATGGTGACCCACTGCATGTGGAGAAAGGTTTGCTTCAGGTTAGGTTACACAGGGACTCCTATGCTATGATGAATGGTGTGACTATTTGGTCACGGACCTGGATGGAACCAGACTGGTAGATTTTGATGAGGAAGTATGGAGGACTTGGAGAAGAGGCAGGATAATAGACCTTAGGAGTGGTCATAAAATGTAATATGAGAAATGTTGTGTGTCTCATTAACGATCACTAAAAAGCATCCCCCACAGAATGTGCTAAACCTGAGGAGTAGGTTGATTGGTCCAGTAGATGTCAAGCAATTTCTTTGTTCAACCACTCCAGTTTTTAGACAATGAGGCCATGGATCTCCATGCATGATGGTGGATCTCCATAGTCATGGTGGTAGAGATAAGAACTGTGCATGGGTCCAACACCATAAACTTCTCTCATCAAGACTTATTTAGTGACTTCCGCTGTTAAGTATTTGGTATATCAGCAGCAGAGATCAATGTTGAGCCTAGTATAATACCAGCCCTCAAGGAGATCAACTAGAACATTGGCAGCAAATTGATTACATTAAACTGTATACACCCCAAAAATCTTTTGATTAGTCTTTACTGGGACTAAAGTATATTCCCAATGTGGATTTGCTTTTCTGACTCAGTGTCTTTACTAGCACTGCTATCTGAATGCTCTGAGTGTTTGATTTGCTGACATGATATTGCCTTTGACCAAGTGAGCCACTGCATGGCAAAAGAGGTGTGAAAATGAACGTATGACAATGGGAAGTATTGTCCTTACCACATGTTACACTATCCAAAATCTGCTGATTTTATCTAGCAGGAGATTAGCTGCTTGGTAGCTCGGCAAAAGTGTCAATTTGGAGAGAAATCCTGTGAATTTGGGGTACTGTCCTTTAGGATTCAATATACATCTTACACCATTGGTGCTTTGCCCTCAAGAGCTAAAACCATGGATCCAAGAACCTTGGGTGGGTGGATGTAGCATTGGCCCACTCACCAGCACACTTAGTATTTGTGTTTCCTGCTTTTGCAACCTTTTTTTCTATCTGTCTAAAGATCTTCATCCCAATGGGGAGAAGCGTCCTTCCACCAGGGGCACAGAAGGAGTCTCACTAACTTAAGCTCCATCTGCTGCCAAGAAATCAGTAGAAAAAAAAGGGAGCTATCTTACTGGTACAGTAATTTACCCAGTTCATCATGAAGATGAATGGAGCCAACTGGTTGACATATTAGGGTCAATCATGGCAATCACATGATTCATTTTAACTCGAAATGAGAAATTACAACAACCATGGCCTGAAGAAGGTATAGAAACTAGGAGATCATGCAACCAGGTAAGTAACTTAGATGAGAAGGTATGCTAGTTGAGGGTGAGATGGGAAAATGAGGATAAATGAATATAGCCTTTGGACCAACTGCCACAGCAGAGCTTTAGTGCATCCCAATAAGTTCTCTTTCCATATTTTCCCCCAAAATTATCATCATCAGCCATCTTTTTGTATTTATTTATTTTTTAATAACAATCAGAGTAGGAAGAAAATTCTTTTTGTTGTTTTTTTTTTTTTCTGCTGAGAAAGATTTGCCCTAAGCTAAGATCAGTTGCCAATCTTCCTCTTTTTTTCCCCTCCCCAAAGCCCCAGTACGTAGTTTTATATTCTAGTTGTAAGTCCTTCTAGTTCTTCTATGTGAGCCGCCATCAACAGTATGGAAACCAGCAGAAGAGTAGTGTGGTTCTGTGCCCAGGGACTGAACCTGGGCTGCCAAAGTGGAGTGCACCGAACTTTAACTGCTATGCCATCAGGGCTGGCTCCATCATCCACCATCTTAAAAGAAATATAGCTTGATGAAATAAACAATGTAAATTACAAGGGGATCTGATTAGCGCAAGGGAGGGAAGTAGCAGGTCGCTGAAGTACTCTGTCCAGGTGCATTCCAATCTCTTATACTGTTGCTCTGCTCCCAGTTGCCTGTGCCTGTGCCTTGCTTTGGAGACTGCCCTCAGGCTTCTTGGGCCACTTGTCCCCATGTGCAAAAAGTTGGAAGCGTCTGGGAATTTACATCTCCCAGAACTTACATTTGGCCCTTAACAGATGGCTGACTGTTATGGCAGAGAGAAAGTCCATCTCCTTGAATTAAGGAGGAAAATCTTTAGGCCTTAACTTGCACTCCAGATATGCTCTGCAGAATCAAGCTGAAGCGACATCCCATGGAACTTTGCCTCAAATCACCCCGATTCTGGGCTTTGTCCCCTTCCCTGTCCTGCTTTCCTTACTATCTTACTGGTTGCATATAAGTTGATTTCTCAAGGCATGTTTCTGGAGAATCTGCCCTGAGATGAGTTTTTACAACAAGCACAGTAATGGAAATAGAATTCTGAACAAGATAGACATGATCTTTCCATTAATGGAGCTTATTTCATTATAGAGCTTAGAGATAAGATAATCAGTAAAATAAATATAGATTTTAGTAACTTTAATGCATGCCATAAACAGTCAACTGAGATGACTAATAATTGGAGCATTTTTGTATAGAATGATCAGAATCTGACAGTCTCGTCTCTGTACCCCTCTCCTGCCAAGGCACAGACAGCTGCTGTGTTGACTTCTAGCATAAAACAATGAACCCTGGGGAGGGAGGAGTGCAGAGTACCAATTAAGCAGATATTCTTCCATTCCCAATGGAATGCATATAATCATTCTCTGAAGATAAACTGTAGTTACACCCTGCCCAGAAGCATGTCATGTTCCCTCGCCTAGAATCACTGGAGGCAGTCTCCCGTACTAAAAATTGTTCCCATACACAGGGATCAGGTATTCTCTAGCAGGAACTCAAGCTGACAAGCAGTATTCACCAATCTAGTAGGAAAACTCAGACAATGAAAGAAAAGTAACAGTGCTCATCAATATGACCAAATGAAAAGATAAAGGAAATCTCATCACAACAAAGTATCAGTAACAGAGTGAGAAAACATTCCTGAAAAGTAACAATTTGAAAAAGACAACATATCTTTCTTAAGACAAAATACATAAAGTATGTATACAATTGCATTATCGAAGATAAAGGGACCTCTGTGTAATGCACAGGAATGCTCAATCAGGAAGATATTGTATATATAAACTTCTCTGCCTGTAAAAACATGTCTCAATATATGTAAAGTGGAAAGATAAATAATCCTATAATCAATCATGATATAATTTCTCATCCGAAAGTGAAAATAAAACCAACTGTATTTCAAAACACACAGAGACACACACAGGCATACACAGATCCATTTAATTAACTTCTATATGTGAAAACAAAACTTTAAATTATTTGGAAGAAAATATATGAAAACTATATTCTTAGTTTTGGGGTCTTCAAATGAATTCCTAAGTGACATTCCAACAGTAAACTTACATAGACAAAATATAAATTCAAAACCATTAAAACTTATGAATACTAATTTGTACATGAGAAATAAACAGAAAGGATGAAAATATAGCTCCAGATAGGGAGAAAGTATTTTCAAAACTCTCACAAATAGTATATACACAACTCAAAGAAATCAGAATAATTTAAAACAAACAACAAGTGGTCCTAATATATCAAGAGACATTTAGTAGAAGAGAAATAGAGAAAAGCAAATAAATATATAAAAGAGGTTCTTCCTCCTGGTAATCATATGAAAAATAGTTAAATACACTTAACATATCATTTAAGAACCAATTAAAGTGTGTGCCAAAGCAAGCTTGGAGGGTGACATGCAGAAATGATAATTCTCATGTACCCTCTACAGACAGCAACTGTGCAATATTAACAAAGTTATAGTTGCATAAACCCTGAGACATTAGTTACCTAACAACTTCATGCACGTGTGTACAGACCTGTACATTTTTTATACCCATTGTTAATGCCAGTTAAAACCTGCAAAACAATCAAATATATGTTACCAGAGGAGTGGATAAATAATTAATGTTTATGTTTAAATTAAGAAATACCAGGTATATACTCAATAACACTCCATTCAGATGCATGTATGAGAATATACATAGTGGAATTTTTTAATAGCAAAATATTCAGCTATAAATTTCTTAGTGCTTACTTTGTGCCACACTCTTCGCATGGTACTGTATGTGTTAAGTTAATCTTCACAAAAACCCTGTGTGGTGAGTAGTTTTAGACAGTGTTGCAATTTTCAAGAAAGGGAGCTAAGGCTCAGACATAACAAGTAACTTGCTTAAATTTGCTCAGCAAATAAACAGTAGAGCCAGGATATCAGTCCTCATGTATCTAGAGCCCATTCCTTTAACAGCTGAGCAAAACACTCGTTAAGAGTATGAAGGCTAAATAAATAGTGATATATTTAGCACGCTAGATGGCATTTGAAAGAAATGAAATTCTGCTCCATGTATTAATGTGGATTCATGTCAAAAGGTTCATGTGGAGCAAAAAATATGTGGTAGAAAAATAGCCATGTCCATAAAGTTTAAAAACATGGAAAACCAAAACCGTATAGTCTATGGATACATATATACATATTATAATGGAAAATAACATTGGAATGGCAAACGATGGTTCTTAATTCTAAAGGTATTGGGACTAGAGAATAAGATTGGGAAGAAGTACACAAAGACTTCAAAAATATTATTTTTAGGTAAAGAAACGTTACAGTTGAGAGGAGATACACTAATAATACCTGTGCATATTGGGAATTTTTCATAGTTTCACTGACTCAGAATGTCAGAGTGCCAAGAAGTGGGAGCATAATTTGTCAGCTCGTTAAAGCAAATCTGAAAGGCTGCCAGGTCTAGTGTTTAGATTGGGAGCGTTGGACATCAATCTGCCATCCCACAGATGAGCCCATCACATGTTTACACAGAAACCTAAGCCCACAACAGTTCTCAAACAACGCGGATTGATAATAATGTATACAGATCCATACCAATAGAGGATGAATGAAAGAAAAATGGGTAAGGCTTACGAAAAACAGAAAAAAGAAAGCAGAATTCACAGAGCACAGAAAATAAATGTACTTCTCAAAAAGACCCCCATCCAAAAGCAGAACAAAATTTCAGGAAACTGCCACCTGTCAAAATGCCTTGTCCTTTTAACGTGCTATTGACTTCAGTTTGCCAGGCTTATGTTGAGGATTTTCGCTTCACTGTCCACCGGAAATATTGGCCTATAATTTTCTTTCCTTTGTAGAATCTTCGTCTGGCTTTGGTATCAGAGTAATGTTGGCCTCATAGAATGAATTTGAAAGTGTCTCCTCAGCTCCAATTTTTTGGAAGCGTTTGAGAAGAATTGGCATCAGTTCTTTAAATGTTTGGTAGAATTTGCCAGTGAAGCCGTCTGGTACTGGGCTCTCCTATGTTGCGAAGTGTTTGATTACTGATTCAATCTCTGTGCTAGTTATTGGTCTGTTCTGCTTTTCTGTTTCTTCATTATTCAGTCTTATAAGTTTCTAGGAATTTATCCATTGCTTCTAGGTTACCCAATTTGTTGGTGTATAATTCATAGTAATCTCTTATAATCGTTTTCATTTCTGTGGCATCAGTTGCAATTTCTCCTCTTTCATTTTTGATTATAGTTAACAATATTGTACTGTACACTTAAAAAGTTAGGAGGGTAGATCTCATATTATACATTCTTACCACAGTTTTTAAAAACGTGTGTTAGAAATGAAGCATGCATGGAAAGTAGTATAAAGCCACAAAGTGAGAAAAGGATCAAATAAAAGATCTTAGAGATGTGATGATCAGTCAATGGTATTAAAAGAAAGGAGAGGTGAATAAAATGAAATAGGTATTGATATGATAAGAGAGTGTTTAAAAGCCATTGAAAAGGCAACTCAAAAGTTTTCCAGTAAATTTTGCAGGGAGGCAAATTGTACTGTTTGACCCCTGAAATCAAATTAAGACTAGAAACACTAAATATATAGAATCCTATTTAAAATAAAATTAGAAAAAAGTCTAAGTTCCAAACATAGATTAAAATACCTTTTTTTTTTTTTGATGAGGAATATTAGCCCTGAGCTAACATCTGTGCCAATCTTCTTCCACTCTGTATGTGGGATGCCTCCACAGCATGGCTGATGAGTGGAGCAGGTCCACGCCCAGGAGCCAAACCCAGAAACCTGGGCCACCAAAGTGGAGCAAAGCAGGCAGAACTTTAATCATCTGGGCATGGGGCTGGCACCAATACTTCTCTTTTTTAGCAAGGTGAAGCTGAAATATAACAGATTTGGAAAATAAACAAAAAATAAAAATCAACTATGGATTGAGAAGACTTGAACATAATCAGATAATTCAACTGAGGATTTGCCATTAGTAACTCAACACACACACACATACACAGGATGAAACAAGATAGAAATAGGTATCTCTCTCATAAAAGAAGTCTTGATGTAGGTGGTGTAGGATTGACATGGCACTATAAAGTGTTAGGACCCCAGACTTCTTTTTTTAACTCATTGCTATATTTAACCTAACATGTGCTTTCTAAGGCATTCATGGTGCCTTAGACTCATGGTCCAAGAAGGCTACTGAAACTCTAGCCATCATGTCTAAATTCAAGCCATTCAAGATTTAGGAATCTACCTAAAAGTGTCACATAATATTCCTACTGATATCTCATTAGTTAGAACTTAGTCATGTGACCAAACATTCCCCCGGGTCTGTCACAGCCTTTTTTTTTTAACTATTGGAATCATAGAGAATTCCTATTGGTATCACAATAAGAGATGGCTAATAAGTAAAATACAGATAATTGATTGTCTCTGGACAATCAATAAATGGTAGGTGATGTGATTCTTCAAAGAGGTGGTGTCACCACGAAGATGACGTCACTTGTGTTCATAATATAGTGGGTGCAGTTTTGTTAATTTTACTATTGTTTTAAATGATATACGTTTTTATACTTTTGTGTAAATGACAAAAATAATCTTGACTTTTATAAGTTAATTTTAAGATCCATACACACTATATACTGCTGTCCAGCTTTCCCTTTAGGACTGAGGCATTCTTTTCATCAGCGGCTCTAGCAGGGTAGGTGTGTGTCTGATGGCTCTCAGGGGAGGGGCTCTCTGTATAGCTGCCTCACACAAGGTCATGTCTTCCTCCTGATAGGAGCTCATATCCGTTGACTGGTCTCTGTGGCGGAAAGGAGAATGGTGTAAAGATCTGAACCCTTTACTTAGAGCCATCATAGCTCCAGAGGTCCCTACAGGCACTGCTGAGAATTTGTTGCAACTGAATCATCATTCAACTCTTCCCTCTACTCAACCTTACTTTCTTCTCTTCCCTCAGGAGTTAATCTGTAGGGCAGTCCCCAGTACACTTCCTGCATGCAATCTCCACCTCAGAGGCAATTTTCCAGAAAACCACCAAAGCAAAAGAGGGTGATAGTTAATGCTTGTATTATCTGTTCACAAAACTTAATGGACTATTAGAGGAAACACTGCATAACAAATTGGAAACGTTTAATGACAAATTATTGATGAGTACAGTTTTTAAAATGCCATGATTTTTGTTTTTATAACAATACAAGAACATTGTTTAATTTTTCAAGTACTTCCCTATTTAAGATTTTGTTTGCAGAACCAAGAAAAATCTATTTCAATCAACTGTATAAATTATAGGTATCATAGCTAAATTATTAATTCCCAAAGAGTGTTAAAATGCAAGACAGTTTGGAGGGAAGAAGGGGTGCTAAATAAATCAATGGTGATTTTAATAAACTAGAAGCTTTTAGGTACTAAATCTGTCTGCATCTGATCTGAATTGCAATTACCTGTCAAAAATTCATCCATCATCACAAGCTCCAAACAAACTTTCTTGGCAGCAGATGTTTGAGAAAAGCTATTTCGTATGGCAAATTTTTCTCCTAGTTTACAGCACACTCCAGAATGACAGAGATTTCGGGAAACATTTCAGTACGACTCAGCAATAACCTTTCAGGTTCAAAAACTCATGGTTTACAGAGTTTATATAATTTGTTAACACATCCTTTATGCATAAACCATTCATTCATAAATGAATGGCTTGATTTCCCTTTGTTTTTAACATTCATAATCTTTTATTCCAATATTTCAATATTTTCTAGGAATATGGGGGGATGTATATTTCAACAATGAATATGAATAAAACATTCTCATAGCATAGTATTTTTCATGTTAAAACTATTGTAAATTGTATTTGGATAAAATTAACTCAGTATATCAGTGTTTTGTAGTCTCCATTGATAATTTAGTAGGGTTCAGGGGATACCATTCACGATGACCTCGGGAAAAGCAGAATCTAGAGGCATTAATTGTCAGATAGCAAACTGCTGTTTTTTAACCTTAGCTCCTTCATATTTATCTTTTCTTTGGAAAAAAATATTGCCACTTTTTAGATTTTGCTGCCAGAAAGTGCATTTCTAATTCAATTTGTATCTAAAAGTTTTTTTTATAGCTAAGCATACTGCTTGGCACATAGCAGATTTTCCTAATTATTGGTTCATTAGTTTGTCTGTACACTGAAAGGTTGGATGCTTCCTCTTTCTTATTTTTTTTTTGGCTACTTTATTACTCATGATCATAGACTCCTGAAAGTATTGCTTTGTGAGCAAAAACCTAATGTTTTTAAAGGAAAACATGGAATAATATCTTTGTGACTTTAGGGCAAAAAACAGAGTTTTTCTTAAATAAATCAAAGAAAGCAATTTCTGAAACCAGCTTGAAAAATAAATGCAAAGTTGGAGGATTTATACCATTGCATGTCAAGACTTTCTACAAAACTGGTATGGTATATTTTCATTATAACAAAAAATTATTAATGCGAGTAAATAAAACTCAGGAAAAAACTGGCACATAAATGGGCAATAAAGGAGCCAAATAATTCAATGTAGAAATTACATACCTTTTAATTGTGCTGGAGCAATCAGATACCTATATGGGGAAAAAAAAGATCCTTTTCTTAGATCATACACAAATATTAATTTGAGCAGGTTTATAAGCCTAAACTTAGAGTTTAAAATTATGCAGCTTTTAGAAGAAAACAGAGTATTTCTTCACAGCCTCTGATTAGGCAACAATTTCTGTAAATATGCATAAATTTACAAATACGATGATAAAGTAAACCATAATTAAAAACTTCTGTTAATCAAAATATATCATCATGAAACTGAATAGGCGTGCCACAAAAACTGGGAGTAAATATTCCCAAAACATATAAAAGATCTCCTACAACTCAGTCATAAAAAGACATCAAAAATTTCCAATAAACACATGGGAAAAAATTTTAAAATATTGTTCATAAAAAGTTCACTAATGTCCAAGACACATGAAAAGATGCTTAACCCCATTAGTTTTAGGACATTATAAACTGAAGTCACAATTAGATATCACCATACCCACCGTAATGGCTAGAATTTATAAGATTAAAACGATGAAACGTTGGCAACGATAGGGAGCAACTGAAGTGCTCAGTCTTTGTTAGTGAGGATGTGAAATGTTACAATCACTTTGGCAAAAGTTCTGCAGGTTTTGTTTTATATATATATAAATATTTTATAAAACCCTTATAAATGTTTTATGTATATATAAAGCTAAATACACAACAACCTTGTGACCCACAATTTCACTCCCAGGCTTTTATAAAGATAAATAAAATATATGTTTACAAAAACAACAGTAAAAACAAAAATACCAGCATAAGTCATAATAACTAAAATTGGAGATGGACTGGTTGTCCATCATACAGAACGGATAAACAAAGCCTGTGGTATAATTATACAATGAAATAGAAATAGAAAGGAACAAACTACTGATACATGAAACCAGACACATGAATCTGAAAACATTGCTTTGAATGAAAGAAGTCTTATATAAACAGGTTGAATGTATGACTCCACTCTTACATAGTTAGAAATCAAGAAAAATTCATCTATGGTAGAAAAAACCAGAACAGTGATTGCTTCTGGTGGAGTGAGGGGACATGAGGGAACTTTGTGAGAGGATAGTAATATTCTTTATTGTGTCAGGGTTTGTCACAAAGTTGTATGCGACTATAAAAACTCTGAATATATATCTTTAAGATTTTTGCATTTCATTTTATGTAAATTTCACCTAAAATTCTGTACAATAAAATTGAATCCTACTTAACGATATGTATGCTAAAATATTAATGGATGTCTGAAATTTGCTTAGAAAGACATCAAAAAAGGAAGACGAAATGACAAATGAATAGCAAGATCTATAAAAATGTGGTAAAACAAGTAAAGATTAACAAAAGGTGATTATTGCTCATTGTAAATTCTTTTGTCTTTTCTTTTTGTTTGAATATTTTCGTAATGGAACATTAAAATAAATGTGGAAATTCAAAGAAGCTAGGGGACTTGTCCAAATGAAGTAGCCTCATTCCTTCCTTATCCTCCCTGTTACAACCCAAAATGCCGGGACATAACACAACGACAAGGATAGGAAGACTCTGAAAGTTGGAATCTCAGTATTTGAAGAAAGACATGGCAATGAGTTCCCTGGTTTTCCTTATTGTTTTTGTATAGAGTAGATAAGGTTCTGCAGACGCCTTCATCTCTGAAACAACAAAAGGCAAAATAAAAAAAGGAAAAGTTCTTGCAAAATGGTTAGAAGAAATGGTAGTCTAATGACAGGAAACATTTTGGCAATAACTATCCCACTCCAGTGAAACACCAACAGAAAAATGGCACTACCCTGACTAGTAGTTTCAGCTAGGCTGAATGAGTGAGTGATAATAATACAATAATTAATGTACTAATGAAGATTGAGCAGAAATCTATGAACTAGATAATAGACAGATGATTACAAAAATTAGCAAAAATTGGTTCCTTGAAAATATCAATAAAATTGACAAACTGTTAATTCCGAGAGAGAAAAAGAGAGAAAAGAATATATGGACAATTTTATGACGAAAAAATTTCACAACTTAGGGAACATGAATTTAAGATAAAGCAGAAAATTTTAGAACCCTATATTTGCCAAAGAAAAGTCAATATCAAAAATATTCCTAGAAAAATTTACAGGTCCAAATAGTTTGCCTGGCAAATTACTAAAATAAATAAATACAGAAAATGTCCCTGGAAAGGAGGAAAACAAATACACACTATTTTTTTGAAGTCAACATTAACTTGGTACAAACACTGGCTGAAACTACTATAAGTTATTTTAGATCAATTACCTTCATAAATACATGGGTAAATGCTTAACAAATTATAGGCAAATTAAATTAAGTAATATATGAACAGGATAATACATCAAGGCTAAATATTGTTTTTCCTAGGAACATAAATTTGGGTTAACATTCAAAGCTACTTAATGTATTTCACCATATAAATAAAATTAAAAAAATAAATAGTATGATTATCTCAATAAAAGAAGATGAATTTGACAAAATTTACCACCCATTCACGACAAAAATCCTGAGAAACTTAGGAAGAGAATGAATTTCTTTACCCAATAAAGTGCGTGTATTAAAAACCTACAGCTACAGCTTGGAATTGTAATAGTGAAGTGTCAAATGTTTCCCCTAATATAGCCATCAAATCAAGCACGTCAACTCTTACCATTTCTTTTCAGCATTGTACTGGAGAAGTGATCCATCATGTTGAAGCAGGGAAAATAAATTAAAGACATATATATTGAAAAGGAAGATGTAGAACTCTCATTTCACAAATGAAATGACTGGTTACATAGAAATATCTAAGGAATTACAAGAGAAGTATTAGAACTAGTTAGTGAATTTAGAAATGTTCCAGGTAAAAGGTCAAAATGCAAAAATTTATTTTATTTACATATACTAACTTTAAATACTTTAAAATAATTTTTTTTAAAAAATCCCCTTACAATAGTATCTGAAAGCATAAGATGTTAAAGAGTACATTTCACAAAATATTTTCAAGATTCCCAAAACTACAAACCATTGCTGAGAGAAATTAATGGATATCTAAATAAATAGGAAATTATACCATGTTCATGGATTGAATATTCAATATACTAAGATGCTCATTCTCCCCCAAATGATCAATATTTTTGATCGCTGAATATTTTTCTTTCTTATGGAAATGAATAATCTTCTTACATGTATATTATAAATGGAAAAGTCCTAGAATTTCTGAAAACAGCTTGGAAAATAAACACAAAGTTGGAAGATTTATACTATTGCACGTCAAGACTGTCTACAATACTGACATACTATGTTTTCATTATAACTAAAAATTGTTAATGCAAGAAAATAGAGTTCAGAAATAAACCTGCACATATATGAGCAAGTGATTTTGACAAAGGTGCCAAATAATTTAATGGAGAAATTAAACACTTTTTAATTGTGCTGGAACAACCAAATATCCAAATGGGAAAAAATGATCTTTTTCTTACACCATACACAAATATTAATTTGAGCGTGCTCATAAACCTAAATTTAGAGTTTAAAATTATGCAGCTCCTAGAAGAAAACAGAGAATATCTCTATAGTCTCTGATTAGGCAACAATTTCCAAAACTGGATCCAGAAAGCAACGATACTAAAAATTATAAATTAGATTTCATTTAAATTAAAATTTTTCAAGGTGAACTCTCATTCATTGTTGGTGGGAATGTAAAATGACGCAATCACTCTGAAAGAAAGTTTGGCAGTTTCTTGCAAAGCTAAACATACGCTTTCCATACAATCCAAGAATCATGTCCCAAATGAGTTGAAATCTTATGTCTCTACAAAATCCTACACATTAATGTTTAGAACAGATTTATAATTGCCAAAACTTAGAAACAATCAAGATGTCCTTCAGTAGATGAATGAAGAGATAAACTGGGTTATACCCATACAATGGAATATTAGTGCTAAGAAGAAATGAGCTATCAAGCCATGGAAAAGCATAGTGGAATATTAAATACATATTGTTAGGTGAAAGAAGCTAATCTGAAAAGGCTGCATACTGTATGATTCCAACTATATGACATTCTGGAAAAGGCAACACTATGGAGACAGTAAAAAGATCAGTGGTTGCCAGGGATTCAGTGGGAAGGGAGGGGGAGGTGAATAGGCAGGGGACAGAGGATTTTTAGGGCAGTGAAACTATTTTATATGATATTGTAATGTCATTATATGATATTTGCATGATATTAAATGTCATCATACATTTGTCAAAACCTATAGAATGTACAGCACACAGCGTGAACCCTAATGTAAACTATAGTCTTTGGTTGATAATGAGGTGTCAGTGTTGATTCCTGGCACGCAATAAATGTACCACACAGATGGAGATATTGATAGTGGGCCAGGCCGTGTGTGCGTGTGTGTGTGTGTGTGTGTGTGTGTGTGTGTGTCGGGGGTGGGGCAGATAAGGGGTATATGGGAACTCTCCATACTTTCCACACAATTTATCATTGAACCTAAAACTGCTCTAAAAATTAAAGTCTAAGTTAAAAAAATTAAACTTCTGCTACTCGAAAGACACTACCAAGAAATGAATAACGTAGACAAAACAAGTGCTGAATATTTGTAAAGCACATACAATAAAAGGACATATTCAGAATACATAAAGAATTCCTCCAGCTCAGGGCTGAGATAAGAGAAGCTCAAGATGTGCCTGTAGCATCTTTTGGCTCTAGAAAGTAATAAATCTTCAAAAAAATGTCAAAAGCACAAAGAAGTCATTGTGAACAGACTCCCTCTGGCCTGATCTGAGACAATGTAAGCATCAAAATACGCAAGACAGAATGGGGCTGTAACCCATTGAATTAAAAAAACCATGAAGTCCTTCTTTACGTAAGTGTGTCAATAATACAGAGAGGAAAAGGAAAAGTCTTTTAAGGTAGAACATTAACTACATAATCAAAAAATGCTGAAACCAGTGGGTGGAAGATTGATGAGAAACAATATATTTCCATAGTTTCAAGCAGATTCCCCAATAATAGTTATTAATTAAGAAGGGGAAAATAATTTCACTACAGTGGGAAAGCCCTGAGAATAAGACCTTAATCAAATGACTAAAGCTAACATCACCAATAATGGGATAAAACAAATATTGTTCTTCCTTATATGATGCACAAAGACAATTTCATTTTTGCCAAAATATGTATAAACTGAATTTAAGCATAAAGTAATATAAAAAAATCCAAATTGAGATATATTTTCTAAAATTACTGCCAAGATCAGAAAAGATGAAGAAAGGCTAAGGATGTCTTACAGATTAAAGATTGCTAAAACATGGTAACTAAATTCAAAGTATGACCTCAGGTTGGATCTTGGGCTGGAAAAAAAAAGTATAGTTCTATATTTTACTTTAGACAGTTAAAATTAAAATGGACTGCAGGTTAGATAATCTTGTATCGTTGTTAAATGTTCTGATTTTGATAACTGCACTATGATAAGTGCATTGCATGTTTGGACCAATGTCCTTGTTTTGAGGAAAAATACGTGAAAGTATTTAGAGGTAAATAAGCATGTTTCCAGCTTATTCTCAGATGGCACTCTTTCCTTTGCCTTGTGGTGCCAGTCTGTAAACTGACTATGCACACTGAAACCATGCAGAGCAATCCTAATCATCAATGGGAACAATTGCTAATGTTCTGTAACATTTAAAGATTTTGGTCAAAATATTAAAACACTTCTTACTCAGTTTTAATGTATGAGGAAATTAAAATTAGCAAAACTAATATTTATCTTTATACATTGTAATTAAAAATATTAGAAACATTAACAATTAAATTGTTTTATTTTTTTGTATAAAATTTAAGAGAAATTTGAACAGTACTTGATTTCTCATCGTATAATTTAGAATACATGTGAGCAGCTTTTTTAAACCTTAGTGGATGGTTATTCTACTTCCTGAGTTAGGATTAGTTCTAATATTTTATCCTTTGCACTTTCAATATTGTGAGCTATCTCTGAGAGTTCCTTTAATGTGACTATTTTTTCTTACTAGCGTCGCTTCTGGAACATCTTCGTCCTTTTTGTCACAATAATTTGTCTCATTTAGGTCCGTAAGTTTGCCTTTACTAACTTCCTCTGGCTGCATATCTAGTCTGTCAAATGTCGGTGGAGTCAATATCCCCGTGGTCAGCTATTTATTTCTTCTGTAACTCCATTGATGTTCAATTTGAATTTCTCTCTAGCGTTATCACTTTTTGTTTATTTGCTACACTTTCAATTTTGTCAGCCAATTCCCTCTTTCAATATTCCAGTTTTATAAAATGTCACATGGGTTTATCACTAGAAGATAAGCGATTGACACAACTACACACTTCAGTTTGTGAATGAACTGAATAACAGATACACAGTGACAAATACTGACAGACTTTGAAGTGACGTGATTGGTCACTCATCATTATGTGCTTGTGTTACTTCCGCAGTGATTTGTGGACTGAAGAGCTGCCAGCCAAGTTGGTACTTTGTGCAATTACACAAAGTTAAAATACCACAGTACTGAAATCTGAACTGCACTGTTGGGAGACCGATATTATTTAATTAAAATATGGTAACTGAAATTCATTGTTATGGAAACCGTGTAAAGCAAGAACTGCCTATGTGTGTGTGTGTGTGTGTGTGCTTGTGGGAGTGTGCATACATTTGTGCACCCAAATGCATTTGTTTTGAGAGAGAGAAAGGGAAAGAGAGGAAGAGAAGCAAATGGGGCAAAATGGAAACATTTGTTAATCTGTGCCAATGTGTTTGTCTTTTTTTTTTAAACTTTTCTGTAAGTTTCAAATTACAACGTAATAAAAAGTTATGATAAAGAAATAAAGAAACAAAGGATATGAAATCCTAGGTTCCTTTTTAAGAACTTTATTAACGGAATGTTTCTGAAATTACAATTAAAGGAATCTTTGATATTCATCAGTTATACAGCCCATTTGTTCCCAAATTGGTTTTAACCTCATTATACAGTTACTGTACCTAATACAGAATAATTATGTAAATGAGTCCTCTTGAAAATGGCACTTCTGCCCCAGCAGCACCATAATAAATGTGAATTAAAGATTGGGAATGTAGGTGTTGTCCATGTGTGATAATGCTCTTACAGGATTTTAGTGACACCTTTCTTGTTACTTGATTCAGTAGCATTCTTAGGTAGGAAATGTGATTTTGAGACCCTCAGAACTTGAAGCAAAGCGCCTTTTACAAAGATTGAACAAGATGCATCCCATATCCCGAGTGAAAGCTAAGTATTATGTTGCTCAAGGATGCTTGGTTTATTCATCTGTTCTGCTTTCTCAGGACTGAATTCACAAATCTATTTGGTCCAAGCAGTGATAGTTCAAATAATGGACATACATTAATCCTAATTTACCAGGTGACTGGGTTTATTTTCATTGTGGATTGTTTCATATTGACATGTAGATGTGTTATATCCTGAAAGTCTTGTGCAATTCATCCATTATTCATTAAAATATCAAAAATAAAAAATCCATGAACAGGTGGAGAGCATGAGAAGTTAAAATTTAGTATAGATCCCAAATACAAATAGAGATGTTAGGAGCAAAATGCTAAAATAATAAATCACCCTGTTTCTCAAAATATAATATTGCTTGTCATTTAATGCTACTTTTCTAATTAATACAATAGATTACAATTGTAAGAAGTTTTCCATTTTCCTAATATTTCCTAGGAAATATTTGCTTCTCAACTGGATCATGTTTTCTATTTTTATTTTATGTTTTTTTTGATCCAGGTATCTAATACTAACATCTGAGACATCTACCAGAAGCATCTTTTTATGAATAGAGATCTGCCAATAAGCCTATTATAAATATTTGTCCATAATGCTGTTAATTTTAACTAATAGTGTTTACTTCATCTCCCGTTTTATGTTATTTATGATTAAAAGCTGTGAGCATTTTTTTATATCAGTAGTTAGAATTAACTTGAACTTAATCATCGTCTCAATCACTTTATAAAAATTTCAATTTGCCCAACATTTGTTCCTCTAAATATGTTTCCCTTTACCATCTCATTCAGAAAATTGATTTTGAGATCAAAACAAAAAGAGCATGCCTGTAGAAGGGGACATATGTCCTTGTAGCAGCTTAGGAAATGACGTCTATGCCACGGACACTGTGATTTCTTAGCCAGATCTCCAGCTGTGGGAAGGGCTGCGCAGCTCATAGCTGAATCTCTTTCCAGGACTCAGATGAAGGGAGCTGCCCCATCGATATTTTGGTCCTCCAGGAGGAGACCTGGCATTCAATGGCTGACTGGAGTTGGAGGGTGCTGAAAGGGCTGAGCCTCTTACTTCTAATTACTATACCTCTGGAAGGACCATTCCATCTCCAGAGCTCTGACAGGATTGTCTGAGGGCACAGTTGGGACTGCTGTGTGGTTTGATTTCTCCCTCACCCAACCCTCTGTCCCTCAGGTATTGTTCCTCAGGACATGCCATAATTAAATCACCTAAACATAAATCTCTTTCTAAGAATCTGTTTGTAAACACCTCAATCCAGGAAGCATAAGGATTAGATTTTGAGAGGCAATTTCATGAGTGTAGCTGTGTTCTTGTATTCCTTCAAAGTTTTTGGCATTTAACACTGATGTCTAACTTTCTATACAACAAATATTATGACCATGAGATACATCAGAAAGATGTGTCAGAAAGATGGAAGAAGCTACCTTAGAGTCCATAAACTTTAGTTTTTACCAGAATCACTGACAAGGTGGGACTTCGCTCACGTTCTGGGGCTTCACGCCCAGAGTTTCGGATTCAAATGGTCTGTGATGGGAGCCAAAATTTTGTATTTCTATCAGGTTCTCAGATGATGCTGGTGCTGCTGTTTCAAGGATTGCACTTTGAGAAATACTCCTTTAGAGAGATGGCCATTAGAGGTTTATTAACAGGAGAGAGGAATGATAGATTTTAGCAATTTTAATGATGTCAAATGGGAATTTTCCTGGAATAAGAAATTATAAAAATTACAATAAGTGAAAGACTGCTTTCTAATTTGATCCTATACAAGTTGTTTATTTTCTTACTATGTATAGTTATTTACAATTATATATATAACCATATATAATTATATATATGTAAACATGCATGTATGTAAAACTATATAACTAAAATCTCTCCCCAATCGTTACCATATTCCAGAATAAGGCTGATTGTGCTTGATAAAATGAAACAGGCAAAGAAATGGCAATTTGAGGACACTACACTTAAATTGGAGAACATGTGCTTTCATGATTGACAGCAATTCCTGTTAAAAGTTGAACCAAAAATGAGCATTTACAGGGAATTTTAGAATTACGTATCTTTTCACAAAAAAGAGGTTTTTCAGGCTCTAAACATTTTGCTATGTTTTACCTACCTCTGTTCTACTACCCCCAAATATGTAGTAAAGTGGTTATACAAACAAGGAAATATGACTATATATTGTAGCCCCCTAGATGGAAAAGTTGTGGACAAGAACCCCTCAAGTCTTGAGATTTGATATTTACATGCAAAATATTTACTTGCTGAGTACACTGGATGCGACAATGACAAAGTCCTATCTAAATGTAATCACAGCACTATATTTAATGAAGTGATGTGTCATATTGGAATAGTAAACTAGACAGAGATCTCTAAAGAAATGCAATGAAAGGAATGTGTCATAATGATATTTTAGATGTTGATTCCCTATTAAACTGCAACAATGTATCACAGAATTAAGAAGAGTCCATTAAGGTGTTCAAAGTCAAACAGAAATATTTAAATATAAAGAATCGATAAACATGTAGATACTGGGTGATTAAACTGCACATGAGACAAAGATATGGCCCTTTTTCTCTAAAGTAAAACAACACCTCACAATTTTTTATTATGACATTTGAGTGATACTGAGGTACTTAAAAACTAGAAGGGACCTAACATAAACTTTATAGACTTTAATTTGGTGAAATACCTTTGAACCATTCATCAAGTAAGTCACGTACTAGAATTATATGTTATTACAAAACTGGGACACATTTAGTAGTAAATCAATAGAAAGTCAACTCACCCATAGCAGTAGCAAATATTTATTGGAACTTAAAAAAGTATATATTTATACACATTATGTATATATGTGTATATATATACACAGACACACACAAACACTCCAATGGTCAGTATTCAATAACCATGCAGTGATAATAAGGTGTATGTACAGAACAACATAGCACACAATCTGCAAATCTACAGGATAAAATGAAAACTTTGTGAGGAATTTATTAATGGAAAATTTGAAACAATTTATGATTCTTTTAGTTTCCAAAGGCAAGGATATGGAAGATGAAATCCATACGGATGATATTGAAGTTGAAGAAGATGTGTATCTAATACAAAGGTAACGGAGCAAAAAGAGTAACATACAGGAGAGAAATTTGTACAAAACCAATTATAAAAACTGAACTTTTATTCAAGTAGTATGCAATATAAAAATCTATTACAAAGTGCTATGTATTCCACACTATAGCTACATAGACACACACATAGAAGTCTATGCATCTGTAGTATAGATTACAGTTATTTCTAGTAGTTTTATGTCTATCTATATTTATGTGTTTACCTTCAATTTACCACCATCTCAAATATAGAATAGAGGCTTCACACACATTTGATTCAAAGCATCTCATCTAGCCTAACTGAAGCATATGGAAACTCATCCACTGTACATGCATTTTTATGTCACATGAAATTCTTACAAAGACCATCTTTAATCACATACCTGCAAATTATTAATATTCTGCAATCCGGAATATATATATATATATATATATATATATATATATATATATTCACAAATATATAATAGACATAATTCCCCCAACATATTGTAATTAGTTGTGACTTGAAATTTCCGTAGAAGCAAGGCACTTAGGAAACTGCTGTGAAATTCTAAAATTCTCTTAAAGCCACGTTTTATTAGAGAGTGGGGGTCAAAAAAGGGAAACAAGACAGAGGAACCACCCTGAAATGTGCTGTCAGAGGAATCCCTCTATAAGGTCTTACTGTTTGAAACAACAGATAAAGAAAAAGTTACTATGCTGTCAGGAATAATTGACCATAGTTATCATGTAGAGATAGGGTTGCTGCTACATAATGCACATTCAGTTGACCAATGAATGTTGGGTCCATATTTTCTTCACACAGAACCATTTCTCTTACTTGGTGCCCAATGTAACAGACAGATTAAAGTAAGAAATTAGATTGAACGTTTCAACCACATCAAAGAACACCATTGGTGGGAAACTGGTAGAGAGTAATTCCATCAATACATTATAATGATCTTTCTGAAAAGAAACTTTCAAGGAAGAAAATATGACAAACCATGCCATGAAATAACACAGAACAATGGTGATTTTTTGAAATATTAGAATATATTAAGATAAGTTTTTGCAAAGTATATGGGAAGCTTCCAGGAATAGATTTTGAAACATGATTAATGGGTTCATGTGTTATGAGAAAAAGTTTATAAAAACATAGTCATTCATTATTAAATAAGCACAATGCCAGACGCTGCCTTTGCTACCATGGATATACTGACAAACAGAGAAGTGCATTATCTTCATAGAGCTGGCATTCTTGTGGGAGAAGATGATAATTGCATACACTAGCAGACATTATAAACACATACATGTGATGAGTATTTGTAAGTGTTTTGAAGAAGAGATTAAACGAAATGTAAACCAAAAATCACGACCTCATTTAAAAAGAAAATAGAATTCAACTATAAAGCCATCTGCTGTTATAGGAATATGAACTCAGTATAAGCAAGGTGATATAGTTTATATTAAAACACTGAGTGAATGGCAATGTTAAAGACACAAAATGGAAAAATAAGAGTTATACAAAACTGCTTTGTAATTAATATGAAAAGAAATGTCACCAAAGAAGAACACAATAACATTTATGAACCTGAGAATGCTTATGAAGTCTGAAGAAGTAATAATACAACAAAGTAGTGATGATATACATAATACTTTCTAATAACATGGTAAGACAAAGATACGTTTAAAACCTCTTGGAGCAAAGGAAGTGCAGATTCCCAAAGAAAGGCAATCAAGGAGCCATTAAAAAAATTCCATACACACTTATAAAAGGTTTCATATGCAATTTAAAAATCTTATCGTAGGTTATGGATTTTCAAGATGCATTACCAAAATTTTATTTTGGAAAAATAAAACTTTAAAAATGAAATAGAATCATAGTATTTTAGTAAAGTTATCTGAAATGGTAAAAATATGGAAGTCTATTAGTAAATGTATATTCCATTAGAAAAGGAAAAGTGATTAAAACTTTGATAGGTGATTAAAAATTTGATAGTCAATCAAAAGAAAGGCTAAAAAAGAGACTGTGAAAACTACGACGATCATTTTTCTCACTGAGAGGGCCTCCAGCTGAAGGCTGTATGGATTGTGTTAAAAAGTTCATAGTGGCTCAGAACAGGTTTCAAGGGATGAGAGGAAGCTTACTTGGGGCTTCTTTGTTGTATTAAAGTGAAAGAGTATCAATTTAATTAACCATATATTTAATTTTTCTCTGCTAATAAAGATTGCATTTACAAATATATATGCCAATTAAATTGTAAAGAAATACAGTTATAGGGGAGAAATTTGAAATAGTCATGTTAATTCTACTATTTAAACATTATATTTAAGGTTTTGTGAATGATTAAGGATATATGTTGCATATACTTGAATTCAGCCACACAAATGTTTGATTAATCTTGATTTAAATTATTCTTTTCTTAATAAGTCATTTATAATGAATATTCTATTCTCAAGTTTCAAGTTAAATATCACTGTATCGTTTGTTTTTATAATGTTAGAAACAGTTGCAAAATATTTTATATTTCTCTGATGTCAGAAGGATTCCTAAAACTGAACCCTAATGCTCTGGAATATTCACAAAATAATTTGTTTCTACAGTAAGTCATCATTATGTTATCTTGGTGACTTTCTTTAGAGAATTTGTATGTTTTATCATGTTTCTACCAGGTGAAATTCAGTACTGAGTTATTTTATTTCAATAGGGAAGATGAAAATCTAAAGTATGCTGTCAGTGATATTTTGTCTCTGTGATTAAAATTCTAGAAACCATTTTATACTGAAAAGTTTAGTATAAAATAATTCAAGCAAAATTTCTTTCCTGTTTTTAGGAGGAAAATAATAGAAAATTTTCCTGGGGAAAAATGTCTATTTATTACATATCACCGACCGAACCCACTGTCCTCCTTTGTGGTGGTGGAATTGGGGGCAGATAAACATAGGTTACATTTACACTTAGAAAAAAGAAATATTACAAGGGATCTATCCAATAGAGCAAGTGGTTGATGTCTGCGTGCATTAAAAAGCAAACTGCAACTGAAAACTCAAAAACATGTTGTCCTAAAAATTTCACAAATGTTTTCTAGACCAACTGTTCTTATGTGTCATAGAGTCTATGCCAAACATCATAGGTGCCAATGTTTCCTTCAGACAGACAAATGTTTCCTTTTTATTCTTACTAACTGATATATGGAGGCTTAGACTGGAAAGACTCAGTTTATTCACCTATGAAATTAATTTTGCTTCTGCACTGAATTTGATTAGTTTAGAATCATCATGGGATATATCAAGATTAGCTTTATCGACTGTGATTTTTAAAAATAATAAAGAGATGGCATTCTAATCATTTCTTATTAACACGTCTGACTGATCATCTTAACAATGTGGAAAAAAAGATCTGTGTTTATTGATTTACTTTAAATCTCTCTAGACTAAACAAAATTTTTTTTAAATGTTGTCCATATTCTAAAATCACCACTGCCAAAATAGTAACTTGAAGATGTACAGAAAAAAATAATTGTTTTATATAATATTTCATCTCTTTTAAATTGAATTGGCTGTATAATTTATACATGATGTGTTTATTAATAAAGCAAGTATTTTATTTATTTATGGACTCCTTTACTGACTTGTTTATTTGTTTGTTTATTTTACATGTTATTATGGTATACCATTGAATGTTCTTCTGTCATACCATAATGATTCAGAATTTAGTTATGTACGTTTCAAAATTTACCTATTTAAAAGTATGGCTATAATTTTAAGTTTTAGAGCAATCTATATGAAAATGAAAGCCAACTTAAGTATTATTTATTCTCATTGTAAGAAAGAAAATTATGATTCTGGGGTTTGATTATATTACCTAAGCATTACATTTTTTAAAAAATATAACAAGCTCTATATAGCAATGATATATCTTTTTTAAAATAATTCTCCAAGTTATCCAAATATTCCACATAAAATAATAGAAAATAAGATATATAATGTAGATACTAACCAATTTCACACATTGCTACATTTGCTATCAAGCATGGTGACTTTTAATTATCTGAAAAATGTATACTATCATGTCATGTATTTTAGTGTTTCAGTCTTCATGAATTTATGCTTTTACTTGACACATATTTAATTCTTATTATTTACTAAGTGCATGGGATTAATTGTATAACAGCTAAAATTCTGATTTCATGAAGCTCACAATGTAATGCTAATACAACTATTAATAAAACAGTTCCATAAGTAAATACATTATACCAATTTTTACAGTTATTTTCAGAGGAGGATACAAGTTGCTAAGAGAAACTACAACTGGAAGAGTTAATTTACCTGTGAGGGTCAAATACGATTCAGGAAGATAGGAGGTAAATCAAATCCACCAATATATTGGAGGCACAATATGACAAGATCAAGTGGAGTTATATCAGGGATGCAATTTGGTTTAATGTCTGAAAACTAATCAATGAAATCTAACAAGTTAAAAGTTTGTAAGAAAACAATAGGATTATTGCAATAGTTTCACAAAATCATTTGCCACAATTTAATAGCTATTCATGCTAAAAACTCTCAGGAAACTATGAATAAAATGGAAATTCAAGTTGATAAAGGAGATGTGTAAAACACTTAAGCATAATGTCACACTGGTAATAGACTGAATGCTTTCCCTGTACATTCGGGAAAAATAAAAAATGTTCACTTCCACCACTGCTATACATCATGTTATTGAGATCCTAGCCAGTGCAGTAATTCATGAAAAAGTAGTACATTTATGCCGAGTAGGAATGAAAAAATAAAACAAGTTTCTAAGCAGAACATGTGATTATTTATATTAAAAATCTCAAATATTCCATGAAACAGCTTTTAGAAATACTAAAATGTAACAAGACTGCAGAGTAGAAAGTCAAAATAGAGAAAAATAATTATATTTCCATACTATAAATTAATGATTGGGTATTAAAATTTAAAAAGAAAAACCTTCAATTTAGTATAGTATCCAAAGCATGAAATGATTAAGGATACATATAATAAAATACAGAGATGACCTTTACAATGAGACGTCTGAATATCCCAAAAAGAAATTAAAAAATACCTAAATATAAACAAAATAAACAAACCTTAGGCTAGACTTACCAAGAGAACTCAAATAAGTAAAATTTGAAATGAAAGAAGAGACATTGCAAGTGATACCATAAAAATACAACGGATCATAAGAGACTACTGTGAACAATTATATGCCAACAAATTGGATAACCTAGAAGACATGGATAAATTCCCAGAAACATACAACCTACTAAGACCAAATCATGAAAAAATAGAAAATCTGAACAGAACAATTAGTAGTAAAGGGATTGAATTGGAAATCCAAAATCTTCCAACAAGGAGAAGTTCAGGATCAACGGCTCCACTGGTAATTTCTACCAAATATTTAAAGAAGAATTAATTCCAATGCTTCTCAAACTCTTTGAAAAAATTGAAGAGGAGTGAACAATTCCAAACTCATTTTACAAGGCCAGCATTACAATGATACCAAAACCAGAAAAGGACACTACAAGGAAAGAAAATTACAGGCCAATATCCCTGATAAACATAGATGCGAAAATCCTCAATAAAATATAAGCAAACCAAATTCAACAATACATTAAAAGGATCATACACCATGATCAAGTGGGGTTTATTCCAGGGATACAAAGATGATTCAATATCCACAAATCGATCAGTGTAATACATGACATTAACAAATTGAAGGAGAAAAATCATATGGTCATCCCAATAGATGCAGAGAAAGCATTTGAGAAAATCCAAAATCCATTTATGATAAAAACTCTCAACAAAGTGAGTATAGAGGGGATGTACCTCAACATAATGAAAGCCATGTATAACAAGTCCACAGCTAACATCATACTCATGGTGAAAAGCTGAAAGCTTTTCCTCTAAGAACAGAAACAAGACAGGATGCTCATTCTCACTACTTTTATTCAACATAGGATTAAAGTACTAGCCAGAGCAATTAGACAAGAAAAAGAAATAAAAGACATCCAAATAAAAAACAGAAAGGTGTAAAACTGTCACTATTTACAGATGACATATGTATGGAAAACCCTAAATACTCCACCACAAAACTGTTAGAAGTAATAAACAAATTCAGAAAAGTTGTAGGATACAAAAGCAATATACAAAAATCAGTTGCATTTCTATAGACTAATAATGAATTAACTAAAGAGAATTTGTTTTTAAATCTCATTTAGAATTTCATCAAAAAGAACAAAATACCTAGGAATAAATTTAACCAAGAAGGTGAAAGGCCTGTACACTAAAAACTATAGGATATTGATGAAAGAAATTGAAGACAACATAAATAAATGGAAAGATACTCCATGCTCATTATTGGAAGAATTAATATTGTTGAAATGTCCATACTACCCAAAGCAATCTACAGATTTAATTCAATCCCTATCAAAATTCCAATGGCATTTTTCACAGAAACAGACAATCCTAACATTTGTATGAAACCACAAAAGATCCCAAATAGCCAAAGCAATCTTGAAAAAGAAGATCAAACCTGAAGGCATCATGCTCCTTTATGTAAAACTATATTACAAAGCTACAGTAATCAAAACAGTATGGTATTGGTATAAAAATAGACAGATCAATAGAACAGAATAGAGAGCCCAGAAACAAACCCACACGTACATGGTCAATTAATTTAGGACAAAGGATCTAAGACTGTACAATGGGGAAAGGACAGTCTTCAGTAAATGGTGTTTGGAAAACTGGACAGTCACAGGCAAGAGAATGAAACTGGATCACTCTCTTACACTATACACAAAAATCAACTCAAAATGGATTAAATACTTGAACATAAGACCTGAAACCATAGAAGTCCCAGAAGAAAACACTGGTGGTAAATTCCTTGACCATGTGTTTGGCAATGGTTTTTTGGATCTGACACCAAAAGCAAAGACAATAGAAGCAAAAATAAACAAGTGGGACTACATCAAATTAAAAAGCTTCTGCAGAGCAAAGGAAACCATCAACAAAATGAAAAGTCAACCTACCAAGTGGGAGAAAATATTTGCAAGTAATGTATCTGATAAGTGGTTAATATCCAAAATATACAAAAAACTCATACAACCCTGCAGCTAAAAAACAGATAACTTGATTAAAAAATTGGCAAAGTAACTGAAAAGACGTTTCTCCAAACAAGACATGCAAATGGCCAACAGGTACATGAAAAAGTGGTCAATATCACTAATCATCAGGGAAACGCAAATCAAAACCACAATGAGATGTCACCTCAGGCCTGTTAGAATGGCTATTCTCAAAGAGATAGGAAATAATACGTGTTGATGAGAATGTAGAGAAAAGGGAATCCTTGTGCACTGTTCATGGGAGTGTAAATTGGTGCAGCCACTATGCAAAACAGTATGGAGTTTCCCCAAAAAACTAAAAACAGAATGACCATATGATCTAGTAATTCCACTTCTAGGTATTTATTCAAAAGAAATGAAAATGCTAATGCAAAAAGACTCCCCCCATGTTCTTGGCGACATTATTTGCAATAGCCAAGACATGGAAACAAAATAAATGTCCACTGATGGATAAATACAGAAAAATGTAGTATGTATATATACACAATGGAATATCAAAATATTTCCCTCATAAACAATAATGAAATCCTGTTATTTTGCTAAGTGAAATAAATCAGACAGAGAAAAAGAAATACCTATGATCTCATTTATATGTGGAATCTAAAAAACAAAAACAAAAACTGAACTCGTAGATACAGAGAATAGATTGATGGTTGCCAGAGACAGGGAGTGGGGGTGAGCAAAATCAGTGGAAAGCCTCAAAAGTACAAGCTTCCAGTTATAAAATAAGTCCTGGAGATGTAATACACAGCATGATGACTATAGTTAATGATACTGTATCGTATATTTGAAAGTTGCTAAGAGAGTAAATCTAAACGTTCTCATTATAAGAAAAGGCGTTTGTAACTCTGTTGATGATGGATAAGTAGACATTGTGGTGATTAGTTTGCAATATGTACATATATTGAATCATTATGTTGTACATCTAAAACTAATATGTTATAGGCCAATTATATCTCAATAAAAATAAAGTAAATATAAAATCTATTGCACATGAACTGATACCAATTCGGTAACAATTCAGCATTCCTTTTTTATGTGAAACAACTTTATTGACTATAGTAAAGTGCTCAAGCACAGTCGCCTTTGCCATTAGTCTCACATTCTGCCTTTGTTTCTGAAGCTATTTAGACCAGGAACTCTTTCCTCTACCCTATTCCGCGAGATCATTTCACACATTTCCAATATGTTTAGATTCTTTTGTCATATATATATATATATATATGCATATATGTATGTATTTCTGTCATATGTATGTGCTTATATATATGTATTTTAATTTGCATACAATAGGTTCACTCTTTGTGCTGTAAATTTTTATGAGTTTTGAAAAATATATATGTAATTACTGTTATAGTATCACACAGAACAGTTTCACTTCCCTGAAATCTGCTTTATGATATACCTATTCAACTTACCATGGTCCCCAAACTTCTGGCAACCATTGATCGCTGTATCATCTCTATAAGCTTGCCTTTTCTAGAACGTTATTTAAGTGATATCACACAATATGTAGCATTTTTGAGTAGCTTCCTTCACTTAGCAGTATAGATTTAAGATTCATCCACGTTTTTGTGTTGCTTGACAGTTCATTTATTTTATGAGAGAATAGTATTCCAATGTAGGGATATGCCATAGTTTAGTTATCCACTCACGTACTGAAGGACGTGTTGGTTGCTTTCAATTTTTGTTGATTATGATCAAAGATGTTGTAAAGATTCACATGGAGATTTTTCTATGGACCTAGGTTTTCAATTCATTTGGTTAAATGCCTCGGAGAGTGACTGCTAAATCAAATTGTAAAACTATATATAGTTTTGTAAGAAAATACCAAACTGCCTTCCAAATTGAATATACCATTTTTACATTCTCATACACAATGAATCAGAATTTCTGTTGCTCCACATTCTCTCAAGCCATTGGTATCATCAGGTTTTGAATTTTAGCCAGCCTAACAGTTGTGTAGTGGCATTTCATTGTTGTTTTAATCTGCATTTCTTTAATCACAAACGATATTGAGCAGCTCTTGCCCTCCCTACATATTCTTTGGTGGGTTGTCCAGAACTTTTGCTGATTTTTTAAATTGAATTGTTTGTTTCTTATTGTTAAGGTTGAAGAGCTCTTTGTATATTTTGGAAAAAAGTCCTTTTTAAAATATATTTTGTAAATATTTTATTCAGGTCTCTGGCTTTGTCTTTTGATTCTCTTAACAATGTCTTTAAGGGAGCACAAGCATTTAATTGTAGTCAAGTTCAGCTTATCACTTGTTTTCACAGATTATGCTTTGGGTGTTGTAGCTAAAAACTCATCTATCCAAAAATCACATAGATTTTCCTACCTTGTCTTTTAGGAATTTTACATTTTTACATTTTACCTCAAGGTCTGTGATCTTTGAGTTGATTTTGTGTAAGATGTAAGGTCTGCGTATAGTTTGTTTGTTTTGCATATGGACATCCATGATTCTAGCACCATTTGTGAAAAATACCTATCCTTTTTCCATTTAATTGATTTTAGGCCTTTGTTCAACATCAGTTAACTATATTTGCGTAGGTCTCTTTCCGGGCTGTCTATTCTGTTCCATTGATCTGTAGGTTTATTCTCTCACTGATGCTGTGTTTTATGAGCAAATGAAGTTTGTTTTGTTAATGCTTTAATTCCACAGTCACAACAATGATCAACCTATAGTAGGCCTCATAAATTAAGTTGCAGAGCATTCTTTCTTTTTTATATTCTTTGTACAAATTTGTGTATCTTTGGAAATGTTTTATTCCTTGGAAGTGTGGTAGAACTATAAAATCACCTTGGCCTGGTATTACAAGGAAAGTTATTAATTAAGTATTAAATTTCTTTATTTACTATAGATGATCACCAAATTTATATTGTTCCTTGAATCCACTTGTAATTATAAAGTTTTAGAATTTGGTTCTTGCATCAGTTCTCTAGGGCTGCTGTAACAAAGTACCATAAACTGAGTGTAACATACAATAGAAATTTCTTGTCTCATAGTTCTGGAGGCTTAAAGTCTAAGATCATGGTGTGGGCAGGGCTGCTCCTTCTGAGGGCTGTGCAGGAAAATCTGTTGTATGGCTCACTCTTAGCTTCTGGTGGTTTGCTGGCAATCTGTAGATACATCATTCTGATCTCTGTCTTCATGCTCACATGGTGTTCTCTCTGTGTTTGTGTCTGTCTCCAAATTTCCTTTTTATATAAGGTCATCAGTCATATTGGATTGAGGCCCACTCAACTCCAGTATGACCTCACCTTAACTTAATTACATCTGAACCTATTTCCAAGCAAGGTCACATCTGAAGTACTAGGGATTAGGACTTCAACTTATGGATTCTGGCATGACACAATTCAAACCATAAGAGTTATTTTCATACACTTTCCAAGTTTTAGGTAAAACTTGTTGATATTTTTCTTTTGTTATTGAGGTGTAATTGACATATTATATTAGTGTCAGGTGTATGATGCAATGATTTGATAATTGTATATACTGCAAAATGATCATAATAAGTCTAGTTGACATCCATGATATTTTTCTTCTGTTAGTTTTTAAACCACTGCTTGACCTGCATAAAAACTGTTGATGTATTCTGTGACCTATCTTTTGGTGTGCTTTTTAAAATCCAGGCATTTTTATATCTGGATTTTTTTAACATCCAAAATGAAAATTCACTATCTTTTAAACAGAATGCTTTGTTAATTTATGTTTGTTGTGATTATTGATATATTTGCTTTTCAAACACCTTTTGACTTACTTTCCATTTATCTATGATTTATCTTCAAATTTTTTTGGCTTTTTGCTTTACTTACCTATGTTATCACTGCAAAATGGATTTTAATTTTTTTCTATCTTTCCTGTATTAGTTTGAGAGCTATATTCAATCTTGTTATTATTTTAGAGGATCATACTTTACCTTTTAATATGCATAAATAATTTGATACATCTAAAGTTATCTAAAGCAGTCTCACCAAAATATAATCTAAATACTTCAATCATTTACTACAAAATTATTAGTTTTTGTCTATTATTTTACTTTTTTCTATTTTTAACTTTCCCCAATAAACACTAAAGTCATCATTTTCTACAAATTGTTTGGATTTTTTTCCTAAAAATTTTATTCATTGCAAAACTTGCTTTAGTGTTCTTTACAATAATGATTTTTCTTATGGGATTATATGTTTTTCTTCCTGAAATATTTACTTTATTAATTTATTGAATGCATGTTGTTGGTGGTAATATTTTTCTTTTTTTTTTTTCTTTTTGAGGAAGATTAGCCCTGAGCTAACATGTGTGCCTATCTTCCTCTACTTTATATGTGGGATGCCTGCCACAGCATGGCTTGACATGTGGTATGTAGGTCCACACCTGGGATCTGAACCAGTGAACCCTGGACCACCAAAGTGGAATGTGAGAACTTAATCACTGCGCCACTGGACCAGACCCTTCAGTTTTTGATTATGTGAAAATGTCCTTAATTTGTCCTTCCTCCTGAAAGATAATATAAAGGGCATGATAATGTCTTCCAAAGGTATCCATACCCTACTCCTTGGAACCTGTGAATATATTAAATTACATGACAAAGTGGACTTAAGCTTGTGAGGGAAATTAATCTTCCTATCCAGCTGACTTTAAACTAAGGAGAAGAGCCTGGATTTTCCAGGGAGGTCAGTTGCCATCACAAGGGTCTTTATAAGAGAAAGAGAGAGGCAGAAAAGGAGAGTCAGAGAAAGAGTCATAAAGATGGAAGCACAGAGATACTGTGTGGCTGGCTTTGAAGATGAAGGAAAGGGGCCATGAACCAAAGAATACAAGTGGCTTCTAGCATGTAGTGCAATAAATTCTCTCCTAGAGAGCACAGAGAGAAATGCACCTCTGCGGACACGTGGATTTTAGCCCAATGAAGCCTACGCTGCTCTTTGGAATTATAGAACTGTAAACTGTTTAATTCGTATTGTTTAGGCCACTAAGTTTATGGTGACTCATCACAGCAGCAATAGAAAATCAATGCAGATAATTTGGCCTGGTATGAGACTTTAACTCGACAAATACTTCCTCTCTGTTCTTTGAATACAGCTCTCTCTTCTTTGAAGGTAGACACTAAGTAGTCTACAACTGACTGTTCAGGTCAAAAGTGTTTGTGCTCTAGTTAACTTTAAGATTTTCTCTTTGGCTTTTTTTGCTACAATTTTCCCATTTTTTTCAAATGTGCTTTCTCTTTCTCCAGTTCATATGTTCCACTAGTTCTGAAAAAAGCTTAACCACTAACTCTCAAATAGTTCCTCCATCATACTTTCAGTATACATTTTTCTAGGTTCCCATTTAGACATTTGTTAGAACTTCTGTCCTCCACACCACTTTTCCATATTTTCGTTTTTTTGAATCTCTATAATGCATTCTGCTTCATTTCTTCAGGTCTAAGTACAATTGCACTACTTCTCTTGAAAGCTTTTCTTTCATAGATTACAATTTGTAGAAAACTCGGGGTGGAGTAGCTGGGTGAATCTTTATTTCAGGGAAGCATTTACCCCTGCTGCCTCACTGGAGCCTAGGAGTAATGGCAACCTTTTCTTTTCGCGGCTTAACTGGGGCAAACCCAGTGCAGCTCCGCCACTCTGCCCGGCAACATGCACTATGTTGTTTTGTCTTTCCTCTCTTTGTCTACTTGCAGATTTCTTTTGATCCTCGTGGCTTCATGTGTGTATGAAATTCTATTTGTTTTATAGTCAGTGTCCACAATGTTTTATATGAATATTACCACATTTAAATAAAGGCTATTTACATTCATGAAGTAATTAAATTTTAGTAGGAGGTTAGTTGTGAATAAATTTGAGACCAATAAAAGCAAGCTACTTAAAAAATTGCAACTTATTTTTCAGAAAACTTTCATTCTTACCGAATTTTATAGATCTGATTTCCTTTCGGTTTTTATTCTTGGCTCTACAGGCATTGAAACAGAAATGGAACCAAATCCTGTCCTTGAGTATCTTCCAAGATATGTAAGTGAAATTTATATTATAAACTTGTATATGAGTGTGTTTTAAGCAAATGTGGTGGTAACCTGAGAGGCAATGATTGAGTGTTGTGAACATTGTGGAAAAACATCCTTGAGTTTTTAAAAATTCTAAATGTCCAACATAGTCAAAATTTCCTACTGCAAGTAATTTCATGAATATTTAGGAAAGATGTACATACAAATCTTATTTAAGGAAGGAAAGCAAAATGGGAAAATATAATACTAAAGGGACTTACTCACTATTATAAAATATTGCATGTCCTGTTCAGCATAAAATTATCACCACAGGATATATACATAGCAGACTATGAATTTTTCTGTCCTTCTACATATGGTTAACGTGGAAACACAAAGTTATTGTGTTTGCTTACCTTTTGATTGATTGCTTGCATGGGAGAAAAGTAGGCGTTTGTCTTTCATCTTGTCTTTTGGAATATTGGAACTTTGAACATTTTCTGCCCTGAAGAAAAAGCACATTTTAAAAATTAGTTTGACTGAGGGTATGTTGTGAAATAAAAACAATTTTATTTTCTTTGGTGAAAAGACAAATAGGGTGTTGGAAGAAAAATAGTGTGAGTTACCAGGTAGGGTCCAAGCCTAAGAGCTGATCTGGAGAAGTGAGTCAAGAAAAGAGTTAGTAGACCCAGAAAATGACCAGAGAACATGAGGAGTAAGATCTTCTGCATTTATGTGAGAAAACTCCATTCCCTCCCACTGGCATAAGAAAGGCGTTGTGGGTCTCTGAATCAGCATCCTATTCATTAGTCACCCACCATGTCATTCACAAGACTTACTGTGCATTCCATTTCATTACCCCATTTGAAGAGTTGGAACACTGGTTAGAGATGGTGTTTATTAAAAATACAAGTATTTAAAAAGTATCAGTTCACTAATATTTAGTTTATGCTACTTAAGTGGAAAATGCAATAATGGGATTAGACAGGAATAGTGAACTTATAAGAAATTTTCTGCTTTTTAATACCCACACCTATTATTTTTCTATATTAGAAAGTACTGCATTTGTTCCATATGTTAATTATGGGGAGACAGATATGTGTGTGTGTATGTGTGTATTGGTTTTCATGATTCAGTAAGTTGATTCATATAGATATTTTGCATATAGTAAACACTCAATAGATTTTAGTCTCGTTGTCATTATATTTATTATTATTAGACTTCCAT
Organism: Equus caballus; assembly: GCF_041296265.1. Lineage (NCBI taxonomy): Eukaryota > Metazoa > Chordata > Mammalia > Perissodactyla > Equidae > Equus > Equus caballus. The sequence goes on along the minus strand of NC_091685.1, from coordinate 116,742,607 downwards.
ATCAAGTGGTCTCAGATTACTGGTACACTTACTTTTTTCAGAAATAAATATGTCTTGTACAGCCTTATCAAAGAAAAATTGCACTGGATAGAGAAACAGGTGAGGAGTGCTTTCTTCAAGACTACTATAGCAGGGGAGAGAAATCAAACTCAACTCTGCTGAAACAAAAAGTGGGATTTTTAAGAGCTGTGGTGAGCTAGTGGAAAAGCACTGGAAGATGTAAGGGGGAAGGTTGGTCAACATGGTTAAGCCATTTGTGTCTGCTAATTATCACTTTTGAAGTTGAGCTCCACAGAGACTGGGAGATAAGGGCACTATTTCCTTTGATGATTACATTTCAAAGAGATGGCTCCCAGGTCCTTGAGAAAGGCATTCCAGAGGTTGTAAAAACTGGTAAAGGCTGGGAGAAAATTTCTGTCTCAAAGGAGCAGAAAAAGAATTTACAATTACAAGTTTTCTAAAGAAAGGGGAAGTCAGGGACCTATAGTCAGGAAGAGGCCAATGTCAAGTTTACCAAAGCTAAAAGGGTCATGAAGGCTGTCTTGGACAGCCCATATGCACAAAATGGCAGGGGGAAAAACAGCAGTTTCTTCTGAATTATCCTGAAAAAAAAAAAAGACTTATCCTTATACTAATTGGGATTGAAATAGCCTGGAATTCAGAATAACTTGTGAATATAAGTGAATAATTTTTAAAGAGGAAAAATATCATTTACCGTAGATAAAAACAAAGTAATACTTATTAGAAAAAGCTTGCCAAGTGGAAAATTCTTTCAGAAATTTAAACATTGTTTATCTCTGCTTATTTTAAAAGTATTTAAAAGTAGAAAGCATGATTTTTCTATATTCCCTTATTTTATTACTGAGTAAGAAATGTCACTGATAAGAGATAAATGGTTCAGGAATGAGTACGAAGTAAATAGAGCAAATATCAAAGTTAAAGCAAGGATTTTTGCCAACTCTGATGAGCAGATGAATTATGCCTTCGAAGCATATTCTATATTCATCTAATGGACAAAGCTTAATGGAATGGTTGCTTAATGTTTATCTAGATGGAGCAATGTGAAGATATTGCAGTAATGAGCTATTTTAAAGTGTTTTAATGATAATCTAAGGAACTATGCTGATATTTAATAGATTTGAAATGATTAAATGGAGAATAACACCGCATTAAAAGCGATCGGAAATCCATGAGGCATGTCCTAGGAAAGCAGTCATCAAGTGAGATTTCTTCAAAGCAGATGACTGAATGTCAAAATAAAAGGTCAAACTACGCTAGAATGTAAAACGAAACATATAGCTTTCACTGGAGAACATATATATTGGAGTCAGGAAGGTAAAAATAATTCTAAGTTACTCCAGAAAAGGACAAACGTGGACATTCAAGTCTTCAAATGTGTCGTTTAGCACAGGGATCATTGTCTTCATATCACAATGGCTTAACATATGACAGACGTTATGTATTTGTACATTGCTAGGTGAATGAGATCAGAAATAATAATTTAAAACATTTAAAAATGAGACTAAAGTAGCACCAAATGTTTCCAAATTTAATCTTTATGTTTGTTACTACATTTGATGGAAATTTGAGTGAAATTAGATTTTTGCATTTTAATATTTTCACTAAAAATGTGATAAAAGTATTGTCTATAATAAATCAGTAACAAATGTCAGCTAACAGTAAATTGAAATATATCTGGTACCTGGATTGGAATAGAGTCTGCTTAGTATTCCTCAGAAAGTCATTCTGGAAGCCATGAGGCACTTGATATGACCCCCTGTAATGTTCTCTAAAGCCCATTTTGTAACCAGTGCTATTAAAGAGGGAATTGTGTATAAGCCCTCAGGAGCAAGAGTGTGTCACAGATATTTATCTGGGCAATTGATTACAGCCATATTTGTTTAAAACAAAAAATGGGACCAGCCCAGTGGAATAGTAGTTAAGTTCACATGCTCTGCTTCAGCAGCCCGGGGTTTGTGGGTTTGTATCCTGGGAGTGGACTTACACACTGCTCATCAAGCCATGCTGTGGCGGCGTCCCACATACGAAATAGAGGAAGATTGGCACAGATGTTAGCTCAGGGATAATCTTCCTCAGGCAAAAGGAGGAAGAATGGCGTGGGTGCTAGCTCTAGGCCAATATTCCTCACCAAAAAAGAATAAATAATAATTAATTAATTAAAAAGACAAAAAAATTCTAAGATAACTTTTAAATGAGTAGAAGTAATTTAAAATTAAAAAAAATAAATGATCTTTCCTCTGCTGTATTCTCATGTGGAATATTCTTCATATGGAATATTAAACCAATCAGAGAAGAGACAACAACACAGTATAATTTAAAAAGGGTCTCCATTTTGTACCCAAGAATACATTTTCTAAAGGAAGAATCAAATATTGTATCTTTATGATAAATATAATCTTGACTATCACTATGCAAATGATGTTTAAAAAAGACAATTACTCTTTTCTAGTCTACTGAAAACATACCACTTTGAGGGCTAAAAGGATTACCTTTGAGCATTACTCTTTATCCTTCTATATTCTTCCTTCATGAGCACACATAATAGCTATACTACTTCAATCTTTTAAGAATATTCATTGCCATGCACATGTTTCGTATGCAGAATAATATAACCTCAACTAATCAGTTAATTTTTGACATAGATGTTGTACTCAACACTTGAAGTAAAGAAATGGAGAGCTGAAAAATCAATCAAGTTGATGTTATTTTCCAAGTTAACTGTCCTGAGTGATTATGACTTTTCGAAGAAGTTAAAAAATAGTGAAATGAACAATTAAAACAATAACAGTTCGTACACTTGGGATAATAATCGTCACTGCCAGCAAGGAGTAATTTTTATAGTGAGTTATTTGACAACTCAAGACATTTTTAATATTTAAATCAGTTTCTTTCACAAGATATTGTTCATTATAGAACAAATTTTACTTTAGGCTCTGTATATTTCAATAGAATATTCAGTGTATCTTATGGGTAATAGAGTTATTAAATTATTGAAGTAAAATATTGTTATGCAAATTATTAACCAACAGTAATGTCAACTATTTGCACAATGTTTTAATTATTTTAAGGTGATTTTGTATATGTTATTTCAATTTCATTTCAAAATAACCATTGGGAAATTAGGTATACAAATATGTGAGGAATAAAACTTTACATATATGTATAATTACTTTCATGTCACACATACTGTTTGGTTTTTGTTTTTTGCAATTGTACTATCTTTCTCCTATTCTTTGGTTCAGCTGACTAAATTCCCCTTACTTCCATCTCCAGTAAATTTTTAAAAATTAATTAGTATATTTTGAGGCATAATGGACATACATCATTGTGTAAGTTTAAACATATTGATTTTGATGCATTTATATTGCAATGTAATTGCCTTTATAGCATTAGCTAATATCTCTATCACATCACATAATTATCATCTCTTTTAGTGATAGGAACAATTGAGATCTAATCTCCTAGCAAGTTTAATATTTATAATATGGTGGGTTTATCTGTCTATAATCACTGTACTGTCTATTAGATCTCTAGGACTTTTTTATCTACAAGTTGTTAGATTGTACCCCTGAACAACATCTCGCTCATTCCCCCACCAGCCAGCCCTTGGCAACCATCATTCCACTCTGGTTTTTTGAGTTCAATTTATTAAGATTCCACATATAAGATATATCATATAGCATTTGTCTTTCTCTGTCTGACTTAATCTCACTGAGAGTAATGTTATCAAGGTCTATCCATGTTATGGCAAATGACAAGATTTCCACTTTTCTCATGGCTGAATGGTATTACATTGTGTGTATATTTATATGACATCTTCTTTATCCACTCATCACTGACAGATGTAGGTTGTTTCCACATCCTGGCTACTGTGAATAATGCTACGGTACACATGGGAGTGCCCACATCTCTTCAATAACCTGTTTTGATTTCCTTTGGATAAATACTAGAAGTGGCATTGCTGGATCATATGGTAGTTCTATTTTTAATTTTTTGAGGAGGCTCCATATTTTTTTCCATAGTGGCTGAACAAGTTTACAAAACCACCAATAGTACAGGGCTGGCCCTGTGGCCAAGGGATTAAGTCCACACGCTCCCCTGCAGTGATGCAGGGTTTCACTGGTTTGGATCCTGAGCGCGGACATGGCACTACTCATCAGGCCATGCTGAGGTGGCATCCCACATAGCACAACCAGAACGACCTACAACTAGAATATACAATTATGTACTGGGGAGGGGGTGCTTTGGAGAGAAGAAGAAGAAAAGAAAAGATTGGCAACAGTTGTTAACTCAGGTGCCAATCTTTAAAAGAAAACTAGAAAAAAAAAGAGAGAGAAGCTGCTTGGTACCTGATGATGAAAAAAAAAAAAAAAAAACCAGCTACGAACAGTGCAAAACAGTTCCCTTTTTTCCCACATCCTTGCCAGCACTTGTTATCTCTCATCCTCTTGATGATAGCCATTCTTACAGGTGTGAGGTGACAGCACATTGTGGTTTTGATATTCATTTTCCTGATGATTAGTGATTTGAGTATCTTTTTTATGTAGCTGTTGGTCACCTGTATGTCTTCTTTGGAAAAATATCTATTTAGTTTGTCCATTTTTTCAATTTCTTTTTCTTTTTGGCTATTGAGTTGTATGAGTTCTTTATAAATTTTAGATATTGACCCCTTGACAATGCATGGTTTGCAAATATCTTCCCCCATTCCATAGATTGCATTTTTATTTTATTAACATTTCTTTGCAGTGCAGAAGCTTCTAAGTTTGATGTAGTCCCACATTCTTTTTCCTTTTGTTGCTTGTGCTTTTGGTATCATGTTCAAAACATCATTGCAAAGACCAACGTTGAGGAAGTTCTCACCTATATTTTCTTTTAGGAGTTTTATAGTATCAGGTCTTATGTTTAATTCTTTGATCCGTTTTCAGTTAATTTTTGTGAGTGGTTTAATTAGGGGTGCAATTTCATTTTTCTATATGTGGTCATCTAATTTTCCCAGCACCATTTGTTGGAAAGAATATCCTGTCCCCATTGGATGTTCTTGGTTCCCTTATCAAATATGAGTTTACAATATATGCAGGGTTTTTTTTCTGGGCTTTTTATTCTGTTCCATTGATCTATGTGTCTATTTTTATGCCAGAACCATAGTGTTGCAATTACCATAGATTTGTAGTATAGTTTGAAATCAGGAAATGTGATGCCTCTGGTTCTCCTCTTCTTTCTCATGATTGCTTTGGCTATTTGGGGTCTTTTGTGGTTTCATACAAATTTTAGGATTGTGTTTTCTATTTCTATGAAAAGGAAAAATGATATTGGAATTTTGATAGCAATTGCATTGAATCTGTTTATGGCTTTGGGTAGCATTCATTGTAACAGTATTAACTCTTCCAACCCATGAACACAGGATGCTCTTCTATTTGTTTGTTTCTTCTTCAATTTCTTCAACAAAGTTTTGCTGTTTCATTTTACAGATCCTTCACTTCCTTGGTTAAATTTATTTGTAGGCATTTTATTATTTTTGGTACTGTTGTGAATGGGATAGTTTTCTTTTTTCTTTTTTCAGATGTTTCATTGTTAGTGTATAGAAATGCAACTGATTTCTGTGTATTGATTTTTATGTCCTGCAACTTTACAGAATTCATTGAGTAGATCCAACAGTTTTCTAGTTAAGTTTGTGGGATGTTCAGTGTATAAGATCATATCATCTGAAAGTAATGACAATTTTACTTCTTTCTTTATGATTTGGATGTCTTTTATTTCTTTGTCTTGCCTGATTGCTCTATGTAGCACTTCCATTACTATGTTGAATAAGAGTGGTGAGAGTAGACATCCTTGTCTTGTTTCTGATCTTAGAGGCAAAGCTTTCAGTTTTTCTCTGAATGTAATGTTAGTTGTAGGTTTGTCATATTTGGCCTTTATTATGTTGAGGTATGTTCCTTCTATACCTAATCTGTTGAGTGTTTTTATCATGAAAGGATGTTGATTTTGTCTAATGTTTTTCTGCATCTACTGTGATGGTCATATGATTTTTATCTTTCATTCTATTAATGTGGTGTATCACATTGATTGGTTTATGGATGTTGAACCATCCTTGAATCCCAGGGATAAATCCCATTTTATCATGGTGTATGATCCTTTTAATGAGTTCTTGAATTTTGTTTGCTAATACTTTATTGAGGACTTTTGCACCTATTTTCATCAGGGATGTTGACCTATAATTTTCTTTTCTTGTAGTATTTTATCTGGCTTTGCTGTCAGTGTAATACTGGCCTTGTAAAATGAGTTTGGAGTTGTTCACTCCTGTTCAGTTTTTTTAAAGAATTTTAGAAAAGTATTGGTATTAATTCTTCTTTTAGGGTTTGATAGAATTTGCCAGTCAAGCCATCTGGTCCTGAACTTTTCCTTTTGGGGAGGTTTCTGATTGCTGATTCAATCTCCTTACTAGTAACTGGTCTGTTCAGAGTTTTATTTCTTTTGGTTCAGTCTTAGTTGGTTGTATTATTCTAGGAAATTATTCATTTCTTCTAGGTTATCTAATTTGTTTGTGTATAATTGTTCATTGAACTCTCTTATGACCCTTTGTATTTCTGTAGTGTTGATTATAATGTCTCCTCTTTCATTTCTGATTTTGTCTTCTTTCTTATTTTCTTAGTCTTATTATAGTTTTTCAACTTTTTTTTCCAAAACACCAGCTCTTAGTTTTGCTGATCTTTTCTCTTACTTTTCAGGCCCCTATTTCATTTATTTCTGCTCTGATCTTTATCATTTCCTTCCTTCTGCCAAGTTTAGGCTTAATTTTTTTTTTCTAGGTCCTTGAGATGTAAAGTTAGGTTGTTTGAGATCTTTCTAATTTTTTAATACACATTTTGATTTCTATAAGCTTCCCATTCAAAACTGCTTTTGAAGCATCCTATAGGTTTTGGTATGTTATATTTCCATTTTCAGTGGTTTCAAGATATTCTTTGATTTTTTCCTTGACCTATTGGTTGTTCAGGAGTGTGTTGCTTAGTTTTCACATATATGTAGATTTTCCAGCTTTCCTCATGTATTGACTTCTAGTTTCATACCATTGTAGTCAGAAAAGATAATTGGTATAATTTCAATTTTCTTAAATTTACTAAAACTTATTTTGTGCCCTATCATATTTGAGAATGTTCCATAGGCACTTGAGAAGAATATTTATTCTGCTGCTGTTGGATGAAGTGTTCTATATATATGTATGAGTGTGTACATCAAAATTATGTATCCTTATTTGTGTGTATCAGAATTATACACATATAATAATATGTGTATCAGAATTATATAAGTATATGTGTGTATTAAGAATATAAACAATCATGCACTGCATAACAAAATTTTGGCCGACACTGAACCACATATACAATGGTGGTCTTGTAAGATTATAATGCAGCTGAAAATATTCTATTGCCTAGTGATGTTATAGTTGTCATAACTTCACAGTGCAATGCATTACCCATGTGTTTAAGGTGATACTGGGATACACAAACCTACTGTGCTGCCAGTCATATATAAGTATAGTACATACAATTGCATATAATACACAATACTTGATAATGATAATAAACAACTATACTACTGGTTTATGTACTTACTATACTATACTATACTTTCTTAAATGTTTTTTGAGGAAGATTAGCTCTGAGCTAACATCTGCTGCCAATCCTCCTCTTTTTGCTAAGAAAGATTGGTCCTGAGCTAACATCTGTGCCTATCTTCCTCTATTTTATATGTAAGATGCCTGCCATAGCATGGCTTGCTAAGCAATGCATAGGTCCACACCAGGGATCAGAACCAGTGATCCCTGCACCACCAAAGTGGAGCGCACGAACTATTGTACTTTTTATCATTATTTTAGACTGTACCCTCTCTACTTATTAAAAAACAATGTTACTGTAAAATAGTATGTTGTGTTACACCAGCAGCAACCTCATACATCTTGTGTTCACTGCATCTTTTGATTGCATCATTTTCTCTTGTGCTTGATTTAATCTCATGTAGTTTTGTTCATCATGGCCCCTAAGTGTGCAAAACCCATTGCTAATGTTGCCAGTAAGAAGCCACATCAAATAATTGACCTGAAATGAAAATAAAGGTGATTAAGGACTACAAAGGTGGAAAATCAGTGATAGTCATTGCTTGTTGCTCACCAGTCAGGCATGTCCCATTTCACTATAGCTACAACCTTGAAGAACAAGGACAAGTGACAGAAGCAATTAAAAGATCTGTCTCATTGAAACCAATGAGACTGACAAATTCAAGAAGATACTATAGCAGACAAGGAGAAACTTCTAATGACCTGGATTGAAGATTAGACACACAAGCATATCCCTCTCAGCACCATGACAATCACAGCCAAAGCAAAAAGTTTGCTTGATGTTAAGAGAAAAGCCTGGACCTGACTATGATGTTGAATGTACTGCTAACTCTGGGTGGTTTAAACAATCCAAGAGTTGTTATTCATTACCTAATGTGAAATGAGTGGTGAGTCTGTGAGTGCTGATGTGAAGGCAGCTGAAGAAATTTTGGACACTCTAGATAAACTTATTGTAAATGAAAATTACTTGCCCAAGCAAATATTCAATATGGACAAAACATCTCTTCTGGAAACAGTTATCTGCAAGGACTTTCATCCATAAGGAGGCCAAGTCAATGCCACGTTTCAAGGCTGTTAAGGACAGGATAACAATTTTGCTTGGGGGAAATTTTGAAGGCTACAAATTTAAACGCTTTATGATCTGGCACAGTGAGAACCTCAGGGCCTTCAAGCCTATTAGTAGGCACACACTGCCAGTGTACCACAGTAGTGATAAGAAGTCATGGATGGGGGGCTGGCCCCATGGCTGAGGGGTTAATTTTGCATGCTGTGCTTCGGCAGCTGGGGATTTCACTGTTTGGATCCTGGGCACAGACATGGCACCATTCATCAGGCCCATGCTGAGGCAGCATCCCACGTGCCACAGCTAGAAAGACCCACAACTAAAAATACACACCTATGTCCTGGGGGGCTTTGGGGAGAAAAAGAAAATTTAAAATCTTTAAAAAAAAAAAAGGAAGTCATGGATGACCCAGATCCTCTTCAAGATGCCATCCTGAATTGTTGTGCAGAAAACCACAGAAGTAGTGTCTTGAGAAAACCTAACTTTCAAGATTTTGCTTATTGGTGACAATGCTTCTGGAATCCTCCTTTTATTGGTGATCTTCATCCAAATATCAACCCAGTGTTTCTCCCTCCAAACATCACCTTTTTGATCCAACCAATGTATCAAGGAGTTATAGCAGCTTTTAAGGCCTACTGCATGAGGAGGACCTTTGCCAAAGCTATTGCTGCAAATGAGAAAGACACTGAGAAGCGAGTGATGCAATTCTGGAAGGATTCAAGCATCTACAACTTCATAAAGAACCTTGCTTGGGCTTGGGGTGATGTCACCAAGGAATATATGAATGGCATCTGGAAGAATACACTCAAGAGGTTCATCTATGACTTCAAAGAATTTGCCAAGGATGAGGAGGTGCAAGAGTCAACAAGCCTGTGGGTGAGATGGCAAATGACTTTAACCTGGAGTGTAGATGATGACATCGAGGAGTTCCTAGAGGTGGCTCCTGAGGAATTGACTAGAGAGGAGTTGTAGGAAGTGGAACAGGAACACATAGCTGAAGAAGAGACAAGAGAAAAGTAAATTGCACAAGAAGAAAAAGAAGACCCCTCAATAGAGTCACAGTGAAAGGTTTAGCAGAAGCTTTTGCAGATCTCAACAAGCTCCTTCAAAAGTTTGAAAACGTGGACCCAACACCAAAATGTTTTCATTAATAGAGAAGAAAGTTCATCGTGCATTATCTGCTTACAAGCAAATCTATGATGAAAAAAGAAACAAACCAAGCAAACTACCATGGACATATTTCCGAAAAGAGTGAGACCTCCTCAAGAAGCGTCCTTCAGGAGGTATTCCAGAAGAAGGCATTGTTATCACAGCAGATAACAGCTCCATGTGTGTTCCTGCCTCTGAAGACCTTCTAGCGGGACAAGATGTGGAGGTGGAAGACAGTGATATTGATGATCCTGACCCTGTGTAACCCTAGGCTAATGTGTGTTTGTGTCTTAGTTTTTAACAAAAAAAGTTTCAAAAGTAAAATAAGAAAAAGCTCATAGAATAGGAATATAAAGAAAACAGTTTTGTACAGCTGTGCAATATGTTTAAGCTAAGTGTGATTACAAAGAGTCAAAAAGTTTTAAAAGATTAAAAAGTTTATAAAGTAAAAAAGTTACAGTAGGTTAAACTTAATTTATTATTGAAGGAAAGAAAATTTTTAAAATAAATTTAGTGTAGCCTAAGTGTACAGTGTTTATAAAGTCTACAGCAGCACACAATAATGTCCTAGGCCTTCACATGCATTCACCACTCCCTGACTCACCCAGAGCAACTTGCAGTCCTACAAGCTCCATTCATCGTAAGCGGCTTATAGAGGTGTACCATTTTTAAAATCTTTTTGGCCATATTTTTATTGCACTTTTCTATGTTTAGATACACAAATAGTTATCATTGTGTTACAACTGCCTATGATATACAGTACAGTAACATACTGTACAGGTTTGTAGCCTGGGAGCAGTAGGTGGCACCATATAGCCTAGGTGTGTAGGAGCCTACACCATCGAGGTTTGTGTAAGTACAAGATATTTGCACAACAATGAAATCACCTAACAATGCATTTCTCAAAACATACCCCCATAATGAAGTGCTGCATGACTGTATATCAGAATTTTCTGTTTCTCAAATTTTATTAGGTATGATTTTTTTCAAACACAAATTCTTACATACCAAAAATATATCTTCTTTTATTTTTTTCTGTATATCAATTTGAATGACATTACCAATAATTCTACCTAAGGTCAGAAAACATGTTCTTAATCATATCTAGGTTTATTAGTCCTTTAAGATATGCCTTTAGTCAATTCAGGAAGCACCCTCTATTTCCTTTCTCCCATGGATTGGATGATCATACGTATATTTTGGTTGTTATTCAAGAAGCATCTGCTGTAAGCCTGTTGTCTGAAGTAATTATTAACATCACACCTTTTTCACTCAAACTTTCCCTCGAATGAGTGATAATGGATGTGTGCCTCCAACCTCTGGCAGCATTTCATTTCCAGGGTAAATGCAGCACCATGGTATCAGGAGTAGGTATCTGCTCTCTGATTGTCAGCTTCTCACCATGCATCATAATTTCATCCACTTAGATTTCCTGTGGTCCCATCATTTTATCCGGTCAGTGGTCTAGACAAGCTAGATTACCCTCTTGCAGACAGTGAGGCCCATATAGATCTGTCGGTTCTTTTTGAAACATTTTGTTTCCTTTCTGGCATATACGAAGATCTGGATCATCCCTGGGACTCCCTCAAAGTGTAAGAAAATGGGGGTAAAGAGTGGTTCTGTGTGACCCACTCTGCCTAAATCCAGCAGCCATCATTTTCTCTCTACTGACTCATCCTATTATGAATAGGTGCAGGGGAATTCCTTACTTTCAAGACATTACCTTGTTATTTCCCCTCAGTGTTGGGATCACCAATCTTATTGGGACTTGAATCTTGCACCCATCAAGATCTAGGACTACAGGTAAGACTGGGTGTGGAGTTGCCACCACTAAATCAAAATCTCTCCTATCCTATTCCAACTTTTTGCTTTCTCTAGCTCAGAAAATGGTCTAGAGAATTTTTGAGAGAGGCATAATGTGAATGGAAAAAATTCAGAATGTATTCCATTTTTGTCATCAAAATAAATTATGTAAAGTTGCTTAAAATTCGAGACTTTCACTGTTCTTAGTATTCTGGTTCCAATGTTAGCTCTTCCACTTAAAAAAAAGGCAGCTTTATATCAAAATTTCTGGCATAGGAGTATGGTATTCTGGATAAAGACAGGAGCAGAAACAGAAAAAATTAAGAATTGACTGTATCGTCCTCAATGACTCTTTTGGAAGTTTGCACTTTCCAAAGTCCTGTACAATCCTCAGCCTTTCTAAGCCAAATCTTTGAGTAATTTATATGGGTTTATCTCTGAACCTTTTGATTAATTTTTAGTAGAAGAACAAGAATGTACCAAACTAAAGACAGCTTATTTCCACGGGATAACAATACAAAAAATTTTATATTTCTTTTTTGTACAGTCATTTTTTCAGTCACTTATATATATATATATATATATATATATATATATATATATGAATTTATTTAATAATTCCAAAGACCGCGTATGAGAAGAGTACTCTTTTGATCTCCATTTTACATGAGGGAACTGGGGCACAGATAGTTTAAGCAGCATAGCCACACAGCTAGTAGCTGGTCAAGATAATTCTATGCTAGCGCAAAGTAAGGCAGCCAAAGTATAAGGTGTCTTCAATCCTTATGAAGTGTACAATATATTAATATGCATTATTAGTGTCCCAAATGAGAGAAAAAAAATGGTTGTGTTGAGTTTCAGGTACAATCAGTTGTCATGAGTATAAAAAACTGAAGCCAATCACTTCCAGGAATAGGCACAGTGGTGAGGTCATAGCTACATGCTTGGAACCTCTTTGACAAGGAGAACCTTCAGCTTTTCAAACTGTTCTAAAAGAGAACTCCCACCTGCAGCCTCAGAAAAATAAAATGGGCTATTTCTGATTATGACTTATGTCACATAGGATATGGACAGACTTTGTTGAAGGGCCCTGACAACTAATAACTGTCTTTTGCTTATTTGCACTTTCAACTTTTGAACTTTCAAAAATTTTATCCTTGGGGCCGGCCTAATGGCTGAGTGGTTAAGTTTGCGTGCTCTGCTTCGGTGGCCTGAGGCTTCTCTGGTTGGGATCCTGGGCATGGATATGGCACCGCTCGTCAGGCCATGTTGAGGTGGCGTCCCACATGCCACAACTAAAAGGACCCACAACTAAAATATGCAACTATGTACTTGGGGGATTTGGGGAGAAAAAGCAGAAAAAAAATAGAGGATTGGCAACAATTGTTAGCTCAGGTGCCAATCTTTAAAAAAAAAAAGTTTATCCTTTCCCTAACCCAATTAATTTAATATAGTCAGCCCCCTCTGACTAATCTCTGTAATTGTTTATGTTGAGTGTTGTTGGTGGTTTTTGTTTCTTTTCTTTTTGATTTTTATTATTTATTCATTAGATAAGAGAAAGAGCCGATAACATGTCAATCTTCATAGGAAATCCACTTTACCAGATCCATTGACTTAATTTGACAAATCCATTGACCTAAAAATTGATAGAATTTTGTCCATGCCTCCAATTCCAGAGCTGAGGAAAAAAAATCATTTGGACATTTAATTCCAAAATCATCATACTCTGTGTGTAACTTTGTGGATAATTTAGTGGAAAACTGAGAGAGGATGCATTTGGTACAGTCATACAGCCATTTTGAGCCAGAAGATAGTACTTTTAAGTATTGTTACATAGGGCAGGATGAAAGAGGAAAAGCAATCATTGCATTATCATTGAATACTGGGTAGTTCTTAAAAAGTAAGCCATATATTTTGGACCTTGAAATATGAAAGTCATGAAGTCACAAAATATCTTATTAGATAACCAAAGGCAAATCTATTTAAAGTTCAAAACTTGCATTTTATCTAGGCACTTTTTTTTTTTTTTTTTTTTTTTTTTTTAAAGATTTTATTTTTTCCTTTTTCTCCCCAAAGCCCCCCGGTACATAGTTGTGTATTCTTCGTTGTGGGTTCTTCTAGTTGTGGCATATGGGACGCTGCCTCAGCGTGGTCTGATGAGCAGTGCCATGTCCGCGCCCAGGATTCGAACTGATGAAACACTGGGCCGCCTGCAGCGGAGCGCGCGAACTTAACCACTCGGCCACGGGGCCAGCCCCTCTAGGCACTTTCTTAAATAAGTGAGGCAAAACATCAAAATTACCTTGAAACAAGATTCAAAAGGATGCAGAAGTAATTGAATCTGAAAGTTAAAAGATAAGAATACCTCCAGCAAATTTTAAGGATTAAATATCATAGAATTATAAAGATTTTTAAAGATACTTTAAAGAGTAAAAATATTATATGTACTTTAAAAGTGATATAATCTTATAGGCATACATGTTATTTTGCTGACAATTAGTAAAATATTTACCAAGTATCTGAATACTTAAATTATATAAAACCAATTAAAGTGTATTTGGGAAGATAATGCAGGGCTATTTCAGATATTCAGGTATGAGTATTCTTAAAGCTTTATAGAAATAATTTTTGAAACTCCACAGCATTACTATGTTCAACAACTCTGACTCCTCATGTGGTAAAAAATTATTGACAAGCTATTAAAATAAACCAAAAGTCTCAATAACCAATCGAAAACATGACCTCATCATATACTAGTATAATGCATGGCATATAGTAAAGTCATATTTTCAGGCCAATTTTTATTGGGAAACTATTGGCAACCACTTATTTGTGTCATATATTTGTTAACCAAGATATTTTTAATTGAACTAAAATTCACAAAACGTAAAATGCACCATTTTAAAGCATATACTTAGTCACATTTAGTACAGTCAAGGTGTTGTGCAGCCACCACTACTATTTAGTTTCAAAACGTTTCATCACCCCAGAAGGAAACCCAATAGCCATTATGTAATCCGTCCCCACTCTCCTCTCCCCACAATCCCTAACAACCACCGTTTTGGTTTCTGCCTCTATGAATTTACCTATCCTGGATATTTCATATTAATGAAATTGTAAATATGTGACCTTTTGTGTTTGGCTTCTTTCACTTAGCATGTTTTCAAAGTTAATCTTCTTTTTGATATCTGTCACTACCTCATTTCTTTTTTGGCTGAATAATAGTCCATTGTACATATATACTACATGTTGTTTATCCATCAATTTATTGATGGACATTTCCATTGTTTCCACTTTTTAGATATTGTGAATGGTTCTACTATGGACATAGGTGTACAAGCATATGTTTGAGTACCTGTTTTCAATTCTTTTGGGTATATACCTAGAAATGGAATTGCTGAGTCATATGGCAATTCTGTTTAACTTTTTGAGGAACTATCAAAATTTCCACAGTGACTGCACAATTTCACATTCCAACCAGCAATGTACGAAGGGTTCTAATTTATCTACATCTTCCCCAACTCTTTTTACTTTCCTTTTTTTAAAATTATAGCCACACTAGGAGTTGTGAACTACTATCTCATTGTGGTTTAGATCTGCATTTCCCTCATGACTCATGATATTAAACATCCTTTCATGAGCTTTAAGGTAGATTTTTGTAATCAACTTTTCTCACTATGACAATGTTAGTTTCTTCCATGGTTATGTAGTATTATGTATGTTCCAGGAATTTTCAGAATCTCTATAAAATTAGATTATTTTAGCAATATATAATTAAAAATGCATATTAAAATTGCCTTAATAAAATCTAATGACAATAACATGAAAGTCTATTGGTTAAAAATATTTCAAAGTGTTAGTTTCATTTTTATATGGAATGTTCATACAAACTGATAAGCAAACTCTAAAAATGCAGACAATAAAGTAAAAAATAAAGCTTGATAATTTGAATATATTCTTTGGGAAAAATGTCTTTTCAGGTCCTTTGCCCATTTTTAATCAGATGATGATGATGATGATGATGATTTTTGCTATTCAATTGTATGAATTCTCTTACATATTTTGGATATTAACTCTTTATTAGATATGTGATTTTCAGATATTTTCTCCCATGCTATGGGTTGTCTTTTCATTTTGTTGCTTTTATCTCTTACTATGCAGAGGCTTTTTAGTTTGATGTAGTCTCACATATTTATTTTTTTGTTGTTGCTTGTGCTTTTGGTGCCATATCCAAAATATTATTGCCAAGATCGATGTCAAGGGGATTTTTCTCTATGGTTTATGTTTTATTCTAGCAGTTTCATGGTTTCATTTAATTATTATGTGTTTCAGTGTATATTTTTTTAGGTTCAACCTCTTTGGCTTCCTTCGGTCCTCATGAATCTGGATGTCCATTTCTCTCCCCAAGATTGGGAAATGTTCAACCATTGTTGCTTTAAGTAGACTACTGGTCCCTTTGTCTTTTTCTTCTCTTTCTGGGATTCCCATAATGCTTATATTGTTCCACAACTCTTTTTCACTTTTTTTCATTCTATTTTCCTTTTTGGTCCTGTGACAGGATAATTTCAAATGACTTATCTTCTAGTTCATTGATTCTTTCTTCTGCTTGATTGAGTCTGATATTGAAGCTCTCTCTTGGTTCTTCAGGTTAGTCATGTTCTTCAGCTCTAGCATATCTGTTTTTTGTTTTGTTTTTTTCTTAAATATTGGCACCTGAGCTAACATCTGTTGCCAATCTTCTTTTTTCTTCTTCTTTTTCTTCTACTCAAAGCCTCTTATCACATAGTTGTATATTCCAATTGTGAGTGCCTCTGGTTGTGCTACATGGGATGCCACCTCAGCATGGCTTGATAAGCAGTGCCGTGTCCATGCCCAGGATCCAAACCAGTGAAACCCTGGGCTGCTGAAGTGGAGCACATGAACCTAACCACTCAGCCATGGGGCCAGCCCCTGTTTATTTGTTTTGATGGTTTCTATTTCTTTTTTGAAATTCTCATTTTGTTCATGCATTGTTTTGCCATTTTTTTTTTCATTGTCTGCATGTTCTTGTAGTTCATTGAATGTCTTTAAAAGGATTATTCTGAATTCTTTGTCAGGCAGTTCATAGTTCTCCATTTCTGTAGTGTTAGCTATTGGAGCTTTATTAGTTTCCTTTGGTGGTATTGTGTTTACCTGATTCTTCATGAACCTTGATTCCTTGGAAAGATAGTTCACATTTGAATAATCTGTCTCTTCTTTAAGACTTTGCAAATTCACTTTGGCAGGGAAAGACCCTCACAAGTCAGTTCAGCTTGCAGTACTGGATGGGTTAGCTGCTAGTGTTCACGGGCAGGCATGGCTTGCTATCAGGTCCCAGTTGGGTGAGACCACTGCCCATACTCTGAGCTTGTGGGTTGCAGGTGCTGCTGGTTAGGCTCCCTGTTTAAGTGGAACCACTGGATGGGCTTCCTGATCAAGCAGGGCTTCTGGCTGTGGTCTGCAGTCAGGTGCAGCCACTGGCTAGACTCAGCAATCACCTCTGATCAGGCAAGGTTGCAGGCTGCATTTCCCTAGTTGTGTGGTGCCACTGGTTGGACTCTATGATTAAGCAGGGCTATGGGCTGGGCTTTGTAATTGCTCCTGGTTGAGTGGTGTCTCAGGCTTTGCTTCCTGACCAGATCATGCCACTGGCTGGAGTCCGTGTTCAGGCAGGGCTCTGCAGTTGGACAAGGCCTCAGGCTCTGCTCTGCAATCAGATTGGGCTGCAGGCTATACCCTAAAGCTGGGCAAAGCCATAGGCTGGGCTGCATAATCGGGTAGGAAATTGACTATACTCCACCATTCTGCACAGTCATTATTGGGCTCTTTGGTTGGGAGAAGCCTCCAACTGTATCCCACAGTTCGGTAGGGCTAGATACTGAGATCCATGGTTAGGTGGAGTTGCTGTCTTTGCTCCTTGCTTGGGCAAGGCCACAGGCTGTGTTCAGCAATTGAGCAAGGCTGTAAGCTCAGCTCTTCTGGGTGTTACTTTTGGACTGGGCCAGATTGGCTGATATCTGTGATGAGACACTAGCTTGACAGGGTCTGGATGTCCTAAAATAGCCTCACCTTTATACCTGGGGCCTCATCTCTAACAGTCGGGATTGCTGAAACCTCTCTATACAGCATCCATTATCATCAAACAGGACATCCCTGGCTTATTCACAGGGTGGTGGAAGGGTATAGAGTGGGAAAAAAGGGCAAGCCCCAAAGCACAAGAACTTGTCATATCTCTGCTAGTATCCTAATTGCTAGTGACTGCAAAACAAAAAAGACACCAGGCCAAGACCAAATTCAAGGGGTGGAAAATAAATTTCATCACTTCACAGGATAAACTGCAAAATATTGCTTGTATTTTTCTCAATCTCACAAATGTTTTTTCTTTTTCAGTTTGCTTACAAAGAATAAGTCTAAGTGGATTAGAAATACCGTTATATTTATCTGTGCATCTGAATGTATATGAGGAAATGGTGGTAGATGAATGTGGTTTATTACTTCTATGACTTTGAATGGATCTGGAAAACATGATGCTTTTATCAGGGGAATTGTTGGTTGTATGTGAAGAGCATTCAAATTTCTGTTAAATAATAATCACCATATCTAGTGATCCAGAGTCCCTAAGTTTCCAAAAGAAAAGAACTAGTTATTTTCTTAGTGATATTTGTAAGGGGCCTGCAAACGATTTCTTTTCCTCTTTTACTAATAATGACTATGAAAGTGAGTCTGAATTACCAGATAAAATTTACTGTGAATGATTCTCCCACTTGCTCAATTTCCAGATCAATAGACTGATGCAGAAGTAAATGTAATGACAATTTTAAACTCTTACCATGTCTTCAACTAAGGATCATACCTGAAATTTTGTTGCACTGAGCACTGCTGCAATGTTTTGAAATTTCAAATGGGCAGTCATAACAGAGGAGATAATGTATTGTGCACTACTTTGACAGAGTGTAAATAGGATATCCACATATGAAATAGATTCTAGATATCACCTGTGTCATTGCATTTAGAACATTAATAAAGGTTGTAGTCAAGAACATTGAGGAATATTAAATAAATCAATGAATTTGAACAGCTAATGAGAATCATCTAAACTGTGGAACATACAGAATATGTCAATAAACAATAAGAGAATAAAATCTAGATGGATCAAGCAATGGAGAGCAGAAATCTTTTAACAAAGAAATATTAGTAAAATCAAAAAATTTTGTCTAAAGTTGGATTCTGAAATTAAATATTTGAAATTACTTGTGACATCTGCAAATTTGAAATAATACGTATTGTAGATTTTTGGTAGAGATTTATTTGATAATATACCAAAAATACATATCAAAATGCCTGAATC
The DNA here is from genome assembly GCF_041296265.1 of Equus caballus. Lineage (NCBI taxonomy): Eukaryota > Metazoa > Chordata > Mammalia > Perissodactyla > Equidae > Equus > Equus caballus. The sequence continues at coordinate 116,723,593 of NC_091685.1, read as the reverse complement.
ATAAGGTAAATGTTATAAATGGTGCTTTATAGTATATTATGGAGAGCAAAAATACAATTTCTTAGGACAAGTGGAAAAATCACTAAGACCAAAAAGTGTTAGATGTTATAAGAGATGGGAGTGAATAAAGTCCAGAAACTTGGAATTGACTAGGAATAACATCACAATGAGACACAAGAAGAGATCTAACACGTTAAATGCTATGTTAAAGTGGTTTGTCAACTTTTTCGGGGAAGCAAATTTAAGCATCTATGAACACGGACTATTTTTATGTGTGGAAGCATATTCATTTTCATGAACATGGACTTTTGGTTCTAAGAGGCTTTCTGGTCCAGTTATCAAAATAACAGGAATTTATAGCTAGAAAGGTTAAATTGCCTTCTCAAAGTAATTTAGCTATTTAGAAGCAGAGCTGAAATCATAATTCACATCTTATTTCTGGTTAGTGATGTTTTCATTTAATTATGCTCATTTAAAGTTTCAGATTGAATTTTCACAGTCCAACTAGAGCAGATATTGAATTGATTATTACGGAAAGTCAATTATATATGCTAATACAAATGCCAAAGTAAAAATATTTGATTTTAGATGAAGTTTTTCCCAATAGATAACATCCATGAATAGCCCCCTTTCTAGCTAAATTATAATGGCAGGATTGGCAGTTAAACTAAGTTTCAATTTCCAAATCCCAAATAAATTTTCTTGTGTATTTTCTATATTTTCAAATCAAATTGATATTAAACAGGGAAAAAAATAGCTCAAAAATAGTTCAGCGTCAACAACAAATGACAATTCCATGTGACTGACTAATTGTGAGTGCCATGGCTCTGGTTTTCTGTCAAACTTACCTGAGCATAAAGGGCATTGTGGCAACAAAACTTTGGTAATTTCTCATAAAGGCAATTCTGAATGTGGTAGAATCAACTTTAAAATCAGAGTTTATTGCTGAACAATGATTTATCATGTTTATTTTCTTACTCATTTAATAATGCGAATGTCTAAAATTTTTTTTTAAAAGTCCTAATGAATAAGAATCTCCAGCATACTTTGGAGTCAAAATGACCAGAGCATGAAAGCTGTATAGACCTGACAGACTGATGAAAAGTTCCCTATTGTGGCACTGTCTTTTAGAAAATATATGAATCAAGTGATTACAATAACTCTTTCTTTTTTTAAATTGACCTGTAAGTTACTGGCAGAAAATCAATAAGTTTCAAATGAAAAATAATAATGCAATAACCATGCTCAGCTTTGACCTGAAAACATGTAAAACGATCAATGTGATAAGGACTCTATAAACTTGATTTTAAAAAAAGAAAAAGACAGAGCAGTGCATTCCTACGGAAAGGTCATTTTGCTAGCTAAATATTCTCTGCTAAGAACATTCATTTTCCTTAGGTTTTAACATATCCCTATGTCCTGGAAATGCAAACATTATATTTGTTCTCAGTGTTCAAAATAAGCTGCTGGGGTGAGAATACATCTCTGAAGATGATCATCATACATATATTATCTATCCTGTATGTTTGAAATATATTTTCAAGAATTAAATTATATAAATTAACATGAGTTCAATAATCTGTTTCTGGAAAAGTAAAAAAAAAAATTAAATTTAAACTTGCATCATTAAATAATGTCTTTAAAGTAGGTATGCTGTAATCTATGTGCTCTGAACTCCTATGCCTAGCAGAAACCCACTTGACTCTTAGTACATAACCATTGACATTGGTACTTCAGATAAAGATAAAAAAGCAGTCCACTATATTCCTACAGAAATTTATACAAATTGCATTATATTACATAATTCATCATCTTTAAATTTTATATCAAAATGTCCATTAAAAATCTTCATAGTCAAGATACCAAAGTTATACCTCTAAATTACATTCCATCACACACTGCATAGCTAGATCAGAAGGTATAGAGGAATCTTAAAAAATAGTTATGAGATTCATGATAATATGGTCGTGTACACCATTTGTGTTGAATTTCTCTCTATAAAGCATCCATTAGGATACTACCAATGATGAAAATTTGATAGTTGACCAGAAAACCTTATCTATTCTGGAATATATTTATAGGAACTGAGCCTTGCTTGCTCAGCAGAAATCCCTGGGCCCACTGCAACCATGTATCCTTCTGGCTCCCTTCTGGGCAGGAAGCCCAGCTATGGGGATTTATAACAATCTGGACCTGGCCAACCTGGATCCTCCCTTATCCCACGAGAAGAACATCGCATCTTACAGGGACACAGAGCCCCTCCATGTGAGCTACTATTCCTGGGAATGCTGGTCACACCAAGGACAGCCCTTTGACAAGCATGCAACCTTTGTTCCTCTGCCTATGTCAGCAAGCTTCTCTTAGGGGGCAGTTGTGGGTGTACACATACTTCCGTCCAGCCGGCCGCCGCTGGACACCCTCCCATAAGCAGGAGCCAATAAACCTATATGTCTTGCTTGCAGTCTCTGGGTCATTTCTTTGGTCTCTCAGCTCGATATCCTGCTGCCCTAGCCCAGCTGGGCCTGTGGTGGAACAGAATCTAATAACTTTAGAGTATTTTTTTCTTACATTATTGATATATAGTATTGCATAGTCGAAAACATACTGGTGGTGTTGTCAACTCAACTGATTCTTCCTAGTTTATGACCTTGGTACTTCCTAGTTTATGACCTTGGGAGATATTATCAACCTCTTTAGTTTATTATTTTGCTTTACCTGTATCACATCTAGGAAGGCCATTGAGAATTTCAGCTAATACTTGAAAATCCTTTGCTATGTCATGAATATTCAGTAAATTATAGATAATTTGTTTTAGTGTTGTGTGTTAATACGAAATCTATTATTATTGAAACTTCTACCTCTTTGTCTGAGTTCTTTTATTTATTGGGGGCCTAGTACATGCCCGAAGACAGAATATCAGAATGAAAATATGAATAAATTCCTCCATTCTCAGGGTCTTCTTGGCAAAAGAGACAAACTTTAAACAATTCTGTCACTAAAATTTTATGAGTGTTTTGATCAGGGAGGTATCAAGATAGTATAAGAATATGAATTAAGGATATATGTAGGCATATTGAATTAGGCTACTCTGAGAAAATGACAATTCCGTTGAGACATAGATAAATGAGGTATAATTAGATTAGTGAAGAAGTTACAGTGTAGAAAAAAAATATATTGCTTAAACCTCTAATTCTCAACCTTAGCTGGGTATTAGAATTAGTTGGGAGAGTTTTTAAAAATACCAGTGTCCAGACAACACCTATAAATCAATTAAATCAGAATCTCCTTGGGTGGCACCAAGGCGTGAACAACTTTTTAAGGTTCCCCAAGTGATTCTAATGTGCGGTGGATAGCTAATTTTTAGAACCACTGAGAGGAATAAAAATGTCAAATTTGAAAGAAACCATTTCAGTTGTACTAAAATATAGACTGGAAGAAGAGTATTACAGAAAAGTGGGCACCAAAGCCAAGTTTAATCTTTTATATTTGATGAGTATTTCAGTTACTCAATAATATAGTATGAATAAGCTCTCTTTTTATCACATTTGTGACTCCTAACACCTTCAAATCTTTTCTATTATGATACAATTTCACATCTTTTCAATATTCCATTTGTTTTCTTCTGGACACATTTATTCCCTAATGATGTTCCTATAATAAGTTAATCAGAATATATCGCAGTGCCCCAAGTTGGGTAAGAACAGAGTAGAGAGTGAAACATATTGACCCCACTTGCTCCAAGCTGACAAATGTCTTTGATACTTAATGACTATCATAATGATTGAAATAACCTCGAATCAGTAGAATACTGTAGGAAAAAATACTGCACTTGAAGACAAGAAACCGTGTTTCTGAAATACAAACACCTCACAAAGTGACCCTGGAAATTTAGACTTACTACTTTAGTGTGAGACAGAAAAAGGAGAACAGTGCTGTGAATGCCAGTTTGGAGTGGCCCAATTATGGATTCTGAGATGTTCACTTTTATTTTTCTCCTTGTCGGTGTTGCAATCCAATGTACACATCAGGATAGATGCGGAGAGGGCTGATGGCCACTCTGAGTTTATTATAACCAGCATTTCAATATATACATAGCTTACAGCTGTTAAACATACACAGGTGTTCTGGACAATGTAATTAGCGAATGCCAAGAATCCTTAGTGATTTCTCAAGGAGCCCTCCCTCGGCCTCTGTTTTGGTATTATCATGTTACTGCTGTGCTCGTTTATTTTTTATCTTGGAGCAGGCAAGGCCTCCTAAGGCAAGGGCCCCTCCTGCTCCATCTGTGCCCCCAAGTGACCATGCCTGGCTTGGGTTGCCCCGCCCTGGAGGTCTTACCTGTCATTGGCTAACCAGCCTTCTCACCTCTGGGTCACAGTTTGTTGGCAAGCCTTTTCCAGTGATTATTAACCCTTCCTGCATCAGGGGTGGCTACACTCCTTTCTATAACATGAGGCACATTCTCTAAGGACCTTTATAATATTATAAATTTACGTATAAGCTGTTTATATGATGTTAGCACTGACTGGAATTATAGTGAATACTAACTCTAGTATAAACATAAGTTTTCTTAGGCAGATCAGTTCATCTTAGACAAATCATGTCCTGAAAACTACATTTTTTGACCTCATGAAAGATGATTGTCCTCATTACATCTTTGACTTCGATTCCATAAAATAAAGCAGTAGGCTATTAACTATGCTATGTAAGTTATGGGATTTTTATGAAAATGCGTTTTATTAGTTTACAATGCTTTGAAATACACTTCAAAGAAATATAAAATAGACAAACTATTTTAAGTATATTTTCTTCTATGGCATAGATGACCATTAGTCATGTTTAATTTTTATATGAAAATAATTTTTTTAAAACATTCATATCCTGGGGAATGTTCTAAAGTTTTGCATTTATTTACTTATATTTTTTCGCTAAAATTCTATAAAATAGACACTATTATTAGCTTCATTTTACAGATAAGGAAACTGATACAAGAGAGGAAAGTGTTGTCCACTAACACACACAGTAAGAAATAGAACTGATTGAAATGTAGCCTTCAGAGTGTATAAGAATTAAATCTACTTCAAATTTACTTTCTGCTTGAATATTTTAATCATTGGCTTTAAGAACACTCTGTTTGAGTTATTGATAAGGAACGATTAATTAAAAACCCACAGTATTTCAAACTAGGTGCTATTCACTAGAGTACCCTGATGAATATGAAAAAATTTGCTAACTGCCTTCATGGAGCCTACACTGTAATGGGGCATCAGGCAAAACCAAGCAAACAGACGCAGCAGGTAGTGTTGTTACCACCTACGAACATAGGTTCTTTGCCCGCCACACAAGAGGGGCCAAGTAAAAACTGGAATGCCAGGCTCATGGCAAGGGAAGGATTTTTATTTCAAGTGACATTGGCCGGGAGATGAGAGTAAGGCGTCAAATTTGTCTTGTTTCATCTCGTCTCCCGGAAAGAGGGGAGGCGAGGGGTGTTGAAGTTTTGAGAGGAATGCGGCTGCTTGTAGAGAGGCAAGGGGAGTCAGTGGCCTTGCTGGTTGGAGCTTTCCTACCAGCCTACTTTCGGCCTTGGGACACTGTTTGCAGGGAGGAGGAAGGGATGATAAGGAACCCAGGTGGGCGACCTTGGCTGTTTGTCTCCATGGGGCCTAGTGGATTCTGGAGCCGGGGATCCAGGGAGTAAGCAGGAAAAGAGTGCTTTGGTTTTAACCCCATATATGCTGGGTTTAATGTAGGGGAACTGATATCAGGGCTGCCATCAGTACTAAGAAAATTGATCATAGGTTAGGGTATATAACAATTTACATGGGAGTTTATTTGACATAGGGCGATTAAGAGAACATGTGTTTAAGCAGAACAGTTTCAAATGAGATTTAAATGACAAAAATAAGAAAGGACTATGAGGACTAGGAAAAGGCATTTCAGCCAGAGGAAACAACATACTTAAAGGTTTTGTAATCAATAAGGCTCTATCACAGTCATTGGGGAAGATGTGAAATGGGATGTTGTTTAACTATGCACAGCCTTTTCTCTGTTAGAGTTTTGTCTTACTGTTTGGTTCAATAAATTATTATTATTTTCCTGTGTTTCATAAATTCTCTTCAATGAAGATGAATTAATTTTATAATCAGAAAAATAATTCAGGGCTTCTGGTTTTAGTTTAGACATAAAAGGAGCTTAGATGTCATCACACTCATTAAAAGAGAAAAATCTGAACAAACTGAAAATTAATGACTTTTCTTGAACCCACTAGAGAATTGAACATAGACCAAACTACCACCCTAAAATCTGGAGAGACAGGTACATCCAACAAGATACAGAAACCAGAGACCTGATTATCTGGAAGAGAAGTTGCAAGAAGTCACAAAATAATCAGAGCACTTACATGGCAACTTTGACAAATTGCAGTATGGACTAACATAAGACCGAGATATTCCTGGAGCCATGTTCAAAGGGGATCCCCAACTTTTATGGGCTTTTCCTCCATGAGCCCTACCAGGTTCTCACAGTGAGGATCCAAGAAAGATTCCCCCTGGGCTCTGGCTGGGAAGGGAGGAGGAACCATTGTGAAACATCTTGGTTCTTCTCCATAACAAAGGCTTACTCTCCTAGGAAAGGACTTTGCCTGGAAGGGGAATCCTCTACACAATATCCACCCACCCAAGCCCCCTTCCTGTCTCACTAAGGGTGGCTAAGCACACAGTCAACAAGAAACATGGCTTCAAGGAAGTAAACTGGAAGTATTTCAGCTGGGGAAGTGATTAGGGGGCAAAGGGCAAAAAACTCTGTATTCTCTGGAGGAAGGACAGAAACTGTAGTGAACACTAAGACCAGGAACGCCTTTATGTTCCCCTTGACTTGCTTAAACTTTAGACAGGTTTCTTCCTGACTCTAGGCCTCTGACTTCTCTTTTCTTGGAGCATTTGCTTTAGAAAACATGTATGTGTAAATTCTTTCCCTGTCCCTTTGAGATGTAAATATTTTAAAAATTATTTTATTGAGGTCATATTGGCTTCCAACGTTGTGTAAATTTCAGGTGTACATTGTTATATTTCAGTTTCTATATAGACTGCATCATGTTCACCACCAATAGTCTAGTTTTTATCCATCACCATACCTTTGTTCCCCTTTACCCCTTTTGCCTTTCCCCCCTTCCCTCTAATAACCACCAATGTGGTCTCCTTTTCTATGTGTGTGTTTGTTTATCTTACACAGATGAGTGAAATCATATCGTATTTGTCTTTTTATGACTTATTTCGCTTGGCATAATACCTTCAAGGTCCATCTATGTTTTCACACATGGCACAATTTTGTCCTTTTTGATAGCTGAGTAGTATTCTGTTATTTACGCATACACCACCTCTTCTTTATCCATTCATCTGTTGACCGACACTTGAGTTGCTTCCATGTCTTGGAATTGTGAATAATGCTACAATGAACATAGGGGTGCATAAATCTTTTTGAATTATTGATTTCATGTTCTTTGGATAAATATCCAATAGTGGAATAGCTGGAACATATGGTATTTCTATTTTTAATTTTTTTGAGAAAGCTCCATACTGTTTTCCCTAGTGACTGCACCAGATTGCATCCCTACCAGCAGTTTATGAGGGTTCTCTTTTCTCCATATCCTCTCCAACACTTATTTCTTGTCTTGTTTATTATAACCATTCTGACAGATGTGAGGTGATATCTCATTATAGTTTTGATTTGCATTTCCCTAATAATTAGTGATGTTGAACATCTTTTCATGTGCCTATTGGCCATCTGTATGTCTTCTTTGAAAAGTGTCTGTTCATCCCCTCTGCCAAGTTTTTGATCAGGTTGCTCATTTTTTGGTTGTTGAATTATAAGTGTTATTTATATATTTTGGAAATTAACCCTTTGTCAGATATATGATTTGTAAATATGTTCTCTCAATTGGTGGGATGTCTTTTCATTTTGTTCATGGTCTATCCAAAAGCTTTGTAGCTTCATGAAGTCCCATTTGTTTACTTTTTCTTTTGTTTCCCTTGCCCGAGTAGACATGTCATTTGAAAAGATATTGCTAAGATTGAGGTCAAAGAACAAACTACCCGTATTTTCTTCTAGGAGTTTCATGGTCTGACATTCAAGTCTTAATCCATTTTGAGTTAATTTTCTGTGTATGGTGTAAGATAATGGTCCATTTTCATTCTTTTGCATGTGGCTGTCCAGTTTTCCTAATGCCATTTATTGAACAGACTTTTCTTCCAGTTTTCCCAATGCCATTTACTGAAGAGACTTTCCTTTCTCTACTGTATGTTCTTGGCTCCTTTGTCAAAGATTAGCTGTCCATAGATGTGTAGTTTTATTTCTGGAGTCTTAATTCTGTTCCACTGACTGCATGGCTGTCTTTGTGCTAGCACCATGCTGTTTTGATTACTATAGATTTGTAGTATATTTTGAATTCAGGAAGTGTGATACCTCCAATTTTGTTCTTTTTTCTTAGGATTTCTTTGGCTATTCAGGGTCTTTTATTGTTCCATGTAAATTTTAGGATTCTTTGTTCTATTTCTGTGAAGAATGTCATTGGGATTCTGATTGGGATTGCATTGAATCTGTAGATTGCTTTGGGTAGTATGGACATTTTAACTATGTTTATCCTTCTAATCCATGAGGATGAAATATCTTTCTATTTCTTAAGTTTATTCCTAGAAATTTTATTCTTTTTGTTGCAACTGTAAATGGGATTGTATTCTTGACTTCTCTTTCTGCTAGTTTGTAATTAATGTATAGAAATGCAACTGATTTTTGTACGTTGATTTTGTGCCCTGCAAGTTTACTATATTCATTTTTACTAATAGTTTTCTTTTGCTGAGGAAGATTTGCCCTGAGCTAACATCCACTGCCAAACTTCCCCTTTTTGTATGTAAGCTGCCACTACAGCATGGCCACTGACAGATAAGTGGCATAGGTCCACACCCAGGAACCATAACCTGGCCACTGAAGTGGAGCATGCCAAACTTAACCACTAGGCCATTGACACTGTCCTGCTAATAGTTTTTTGGTGGGTTCTTTGGGGGTTTCTATATAGAGAATCATGTCATCCACAAATAGTGACAATTTTACTTCTTCCATCCCAACCAGGATTCCTTTTATTTCCATTTCTTGCCTAATTGCTCTGGGTAAAAATTCCAGTACTATATTGAATAAGAGTGGTGGCAGTGGACATACTTGTTTTGTTCCTGTTCTCAAAGGAATAGCTTTCAGTTTTTCAACACTGAGTATGCATGTTGTCTGTGGGTTTGTCATGTACGGCTTTTATTATGCTGAGGTTCTTTCCTTCTATACCCATTTTATTGAGAGTTTTTATTATAAATGGACGTTGGACCTTGTCAAATGATTTCTCTGATCTATTGAGATAGTCATGTGATTTTTATTCTTCATTTTGTAAATGTGGTACATAACAATGATTGATTTGCAGATGTTGAACCATCCTTGTATCCCTGGATTAAATCCCACTTGTTCATGGTGTATGATTCTTTTAATGTATTTTTGTATTCAATTGCTAATATTTTGTTGAGGACTTTTGCGTCTATGGTCATCAGCCATACTGGCCTGTAATTTTCCTCTTTTGTGTTGCCATTTTGGTATCAGGGTAATGTTGACCTTTTATGATGAGTTAGGAAGCATCCTCTCCTCTTCAATATTTTGGAAAAATTTGAAAAAGATAGATATTAAGTCTTTTTAGGATGTTTGGTAGAATTCACCAGGGAAGCTGCCTGGTCCTGGACTTTTGCTTTTTGGGAAGTTTTTGATTACTATTTCAAACTCTTTGCTTGTGATTGGTCTATTGAGATTCTCTATTTCTTCTTGATTCAGTTTTGGGAGTTTGTATGAATATAAGAATTTATCCATTTCTTCTAGGTAATCCAGTATGTTTGTGTATTGATTTTCATAGTATTCTCTTATAATCCTTTCTATTTTTTTGGTGCCTGTTGTAATTGCTCCTCTTTAATTTCTAGTTTTATTTATTTGAGTTTCTCCCTAGTGAGTCTGGCTAAAGGTTTGTCACTTTTGTTTATCTTCTTAAAGAACAAGCTCTTAGTTTCATTGATGTTTTCTACTGTGTTTTTTAGTATCTATTTTCATTTATTTCTGACTTTATTTTTATGTCTTTCCTTCTACTGACTTTGGGCTTTGTTTGTTCTTCTTTTTCTAGTTCTTTTAGGTACACGTAAGCTTATTTATTTGAGATTTTTCTTATTTGTTAAGGTAGGCCTGTATGGTTATAGTTTTCCCTCTTACTACTGCTTTTGCTATATCTCATAGGTTTTGGTATGTTGTGTTTTCATTTTCCTTTGTCTCCAGGTATTTTTTTATTTCTCCTTTGATTTCTTCATTGATCCAGTAGTTGTTCAGAAGCAAGTTGTTCAGCCTCCACATATTTGTGACTTTTGCAGTTTGTTTCTTTTAGTTAATCTCTATCTTCATGTTATTGTCGTTGGAAAAGATGCTTGAAACGATTTCAATCTTCTTAAATTTATTGAGGCTTGCCTTGTTTCCCAACATATGGCCTATCTTTGAGAATGTTTCATGTACACTTGAGACAAACGTGTATTCTGTTGTTTTTGGATAGAATAATCTATACATAACTGTTAAGTCCATGTGGTCTAGTGTTTCATTTAAGGCCACCCTTGTTGACTTTCCATCTGGATGATCTATCCATTGACATAAGTAAGGTGTTAAGATCCCATACTGTTATTGTGTTGTCAATTTCTTCCTTTAGATCTATTAATAGTTGCTTTATATCATTTGGTGTCCCTGTGTTAGATACGTACATATTCATAAGTGTTATATCTTCTTGATGGAATATTCCTTTTATTATTATATAATGCCTATCTTTGTCTCATGTTATCTTTGTTATCGTGAAGACTATTTTGTCTGATATAAATATGGTTAAACTTGCTTGCTTTTGCTTGCCATTTGCTTGGAATATTGTCTTCCATTCCTTCAGTCTGAGGCTATGCTTGTATATGCTAGAGCTGAGAAGTGTTTCCTGGAGGGAATATATTGCTGCATCATGTGTTTTAATCCATCCAACCAATGTGTGTCTTTTGATTAGAGAATTCAATCCATTTACATTTAGAGTGATTATTGATATATGAAGGCATAACATTGCCATTTTATCTTTTGGGTTCTGGTTGTTCTATATCCCCATTGTTTCTTTCTCCTTGTATTTCTGTCTGCCATTTCAGTTTGGTGATTTTTTTTAATTTATGATTTGTGACTCTGCTCTGATTTTTTGTTTTGTAGTTACCATGATGTTTGTGTAAAAGATCTCATAGATGAGATAGTCTTTTTCCTGATAAACTCTTATCTGCTTTAGCCTATGGAGGTTCTTTCCTTTTCCTCTTCCCTTTCCATGTTTTTGCTGTCACATATTATTATTTTTGTGTTATGAGTTTGTGACCAAATTGAAGTGGTTATAGTTATTTTTTATGCTTTCTTTGCCTTTATTCTTTATATTATAATTAAGTGTTTATTAGCCTATTCTGATACAGAGCTGCTATTTTCTGATTCTGTCTGTCTATTTATCTCCTTGCTCAAAGCTTTGTCAACCTTTGACTTTTTGTTTCAGGTAAGAGGGCTCCTTTCAACATTTCTTGTAAGATAAGTCTAGTGTTGATGAACTTCCTCAGCTTTTGTTGGTCTGGGAAAGCTTTTATTTCTCCATCATATATGAAGGATAATTTCACTAGATAGAGTATTCTTGACTGATAGTTTTCATCTTTCATTTTTTTTTTTGAAATTTTTTTTAACATTTTATTTTTTTCCTTTTTCTCCCCAAAGCCCCCCGGTACATAGTTGTATTATATTCTTCATTGTGGGTCCTTCTACTTGTGGTATGTGGGACGCTGCCTCAGCATGGTTTGATGAGCAGTGCCATGTCTGTGCCCAGGATTTGAACCAACAAAACACTGGGCCGCCTGCAGCAGAGTGCGTGAACTTAGCTGCTTGGCCACGGAGCCAGCCCCAGTTTTCATCTTTCAATGTTTTGAATATATCACTCCACTCTCTCCTAGCCTATAGGGTTGCTAATGAGAAATCCCCAGAAAGACTAATGGGGGTTCCTTTGTAGGCTATTTTCTTCTCTCTTGCTGCCCTTAATATTTTTTATTTTTCATTGGCTTTTGATAGTTTTAATATTATATACCTTGAAGAAGGTCTTTTTGCATTGAAGTAATTAGGAGTTCTATTAGCTTCATGTAATTGCATATCCAGTTTCTTCTCCAGGTTTGGGAAGTTCTCATCTATTATTTATTTGAATAAGCTCTCTGCCTCTTTCTCCTTCTGGGATACCTATAATACTTATGTTATTTTTCCTAATTGAGTTGGATAGTTCTTGAAGAATTTCTTCATTTTTAAAAAATCTTAGTTCTCTCTCCACCTCCACTTGAATTATTTCTAGATTTCTATCTTCGAGCTCACTAATTCTCCTTCCATATGGTCTGCTCTATTTTTACTGCTTTTACATTATTTTTTCATCTCAGTAATTGTATTCTTCACCTCTGGAATTTCTGTTGGGTTTTTTAGAGTTTCAATCTCTCTGGTGAAGTACTCCTTCTATTCATTAATTTTATTCCTGATGTCATTGAACTATCTGTCTGACTTTTCTTGTAAGTCATTGAGTTTCTTCATGAAAGTTTTTTGAATTCTCTGTCAGTTAGATGGTAATCTTCTGTAACTTAAGGTTTGGTTTCTGGAGAGTTGTCATTCTTTTCTGTTCTGCTCTGTTGCTTTAGTTCTTCATGGTGTTTGATGAATTTATCCTCAGCTGGTACATTTATGGTAGTAACCACACTTCTTATTTGAGTACAGCTTTGTTTACTTTGGTTTTGAGCTGCTTCTTTTGTATTGGGGAGCCTGCACTATCTACATTCCACTGCCTCTGTAAGAGGCATTGTCACTGCTCTCTTTGTGCCATTTGTGCCTCAGAGGTTGCTGGTACCTCACTGCTTACAATGTCTTTGCAGTCTCAGGTATCACCAGACTGCAACACTTCATCTGCTTCTGGGGTCACCTGGGTCTTGTGTTTCTCCCCTAGCTCTCTGTGGGCTTTCCTCAGTCTTGGATGCTGCTGCCCTGTGTACCACCTGCACTGCTGCTCCAGGCTTGTCTGGGGATGCTGGTTGCCCTGCAGCCAGGGGTGTTGGGTTAATGGGTGTCACTGTTGCTGCCAGGGACCTGGGCACTTGTTTGCAGCTCCCATTGGTGGTGGAGCTAGTGTCAGGTGTGCTGCCACTGGGGGTTGGGCCACAGGTTCTGCTGTGGTTCCTGAAGCTTCTGGTCTCAGGTTCCACCAGTGGGGGGAGCAGGGGCTAAGTAAGGAAAAGTCATTGCTGTTCTGTCTGCAGCCTCTGATCTCTGGTGCTAGCTGGTGTGTTTTGAAAACTCAGGTCAGGATGCCCAGCCCCAGCTTGGAAAATCCGAGTTTTATATACTGTTCCCACCATTGGAAAGACCTGGCCACTGCTAGAGGAGGGGGAGGGCACACATGCTCTGGATCTGCTGGATCCAGACCTGCAAGGTTCAAGCTGCAGCTATTTTTTCTGCTCCCACTGTGTCTGTTCACAGTCACACGGACCATGGTGCCTGCTGTTTCTGCTCTGCACACAGTTGCCACAGCATGAGAATCCATGCCCTGGATTGCAGCTGCCCAGGGAGGTGGAGGGAGCTGCTCCTCTAGTTCCACTGCCTCCCTGGAGTCCAGTCCACCCACCTTCAGATGTATAAGTGCATGGATCTCTTATGTGTCCTTTTATGCTCTGTACAGAATTCTCTGTTGGGCATTGAATGTCTAATTGTTTGTAACTTAAAGAGGAGAAACAAAGGGAACAACTCACTCTGCCATGATGCTGATGTCACTCTCCATAACGAGAAACATTGACATACTTTCTCAATCTGTAAAACATGTGGTAAAATTTCAATCATAATTTAACAGACCTTTATGACAAAGTGAATATCACAAACAAAACGTTAAACAAAAGAAACCAGACACATAAGATGATTCCATTTACCTTTTAAAAGTAGGTAAAACCTATCTATGATCTGAGAAAACAAGGTGGGGGTTACTCTTGAGTATATTATTCCCTCCATTAACACCTCCACAACCCATTATGATTATAGGGCTACAAGGGACCTCTTGAGGTTTGGGGAATTTCTGTTACTATACATGGTGCTGTTGACATGGATATATACTCTTCATTAAAGTTCAACAAGTTGAACAATTATATCCTCATGTTGGTGACTGGAAATGTGACCCAGTGCAACAGTTCGTGTATAGAGAGAGGAAAAAGTGGCAGAGTTTATGGGCTAGGATGCAGGTAGGTTCGTCATTAACCCTAAGTCTGTCATGAGTGTGTGTGATTGGAAGAACCCAGGCCTACAAATATTTCCTAAACCTGCAAGATAGACTGACAACCCAATTATTTTGCATTTTCAGCTTCCAAGGTGGGAACTTGTAAGGAAATCTCCAAGGACAAGAATGTAGTTCAGATTCTGAAAGAAAAAATGAGAACTTCTATAGTTACTATCACGAGCAGAGGAGCATCTGATTTCCCAGTAGTGGTTATTGTTTCGTTCTTGATTGGATTAATTTTAGTTCCTGTTACCCTGCCAGAGCTCCTCTGCTGTTTACTCTTCAATTCCTATTCCTTACATTTTTTGAGCCAAGCTATCCATTTATAATATTTAAATTTTATCTTTAATTATTCTATGTTTGAAACAATGACTGGAAAGTTTGGAGAGTTTTTTATGCTAGATAATTCCTGGTGAAAAAGCTTTTACTAACTTTTGCAAACTCTTTCACTGAGGTCACCAGCCAAAGGTTCAGGGCTTCATTTATTGGCCAGTGAATTTTACAAACACAGGATGGCATGGATTTACTTTATATACAATGCAGAACCTCTCTTGCTTTACATGCTTCATAGATCCTGGCTTAAAGCCTTGTTCAAAATATCACATCTTTTGTCATTTTGCAGCAAAATGAACATCAACAGCTCTCCCTAATCTCTATTTAAATCCAATCTTATCTAGTAGGGGTGGTGGTGGTGTGCATGGGGTGGAGGAAGGATATTGATATGTTCTGCTTGAGATTTTGTAATTAAATTTTCCTATGTTCTCATCTGACTTTTCCATAGTTTGCTATGAATTACTAACCACTGAATCCTTCCCTTCTTTCTTTTTTTAAATGTTCAAGATATCACCAGTATTTCTGTGACTATCCAGCAGATGGACTTTGCCTTCACTGGTTTGAACACTAATCTATTATTCTAATAGATTTGTCTTTTTATTCTGTACAAATATTCTTTCTTGTCTTTTTGATAAGAATTCTCTAACTGATATACCTGACATCACTCCCAGGAAGACTGATATGTAGAGACTTACGGAATGCATTAATGATGAAAATTGTAGCTGCTAAGAGCCAAGCATTGTTTTTAAACAATAACAATGACCTTTTCTTTCTTTCTATCTTTCTTTCTTTCTTTCTTTCTTTCCTTCCTTCCTTCCTTCCTTCCTTCCTTCTTCCTTCCTTCCTTCCTTCCTTCCTTCTTTCTTTCTTTCTTTTTGGTGAGGAAGATTGACCCTGAGCTGACATCTATTGCCAATATTCCTTTTTTTGCTTGAGGAAGATTGTCACTGGGCTAACATCTGTGCCAATATTCCTCTATTTTATGTAGGATGCTGCCACAACACAGCTTGATGAATGGTGTGTAGATTCTTGCCAGAGATCCGAACCTCCAAACCTTGGGCTGCCAAAGCAGAGTGTATGAACTTAACCACTACTCCATTGGGCTGGCCACAGGAGCTAAGCATTTTTGACTTAGAACTTATTATAGCTTTTATTTATAGTAAAACATATTTCATATTTTAGTGAAATTTATTAAGGTTTATCAATTGTGATGCCAAAAATCCCTTTTATAATCATTTACTTTCTTGGTTAATATATTTTTATAGAACTATATGTTAAATGTGAAAACTGGAGATATTTAGAAAAACATCAGTTATTCAAATGTCAAGATGTTTAGTTTGTCTAAAATTAATACTTTTTTGTTGTTATTCCAATGTACATTTTAAAAATAGCATTGTAATATTTAAACTTCATTTTGGCCATCATAAAGTTGTTTTAAAGATTTCCATTGTGATCTTTTAAACATCCTTCATGTTCAAGGTGATTTTAATGATGCCATTAAGGAAAATGAATATATATATATTTTTTAATATATCTTAAGTTGCAATTTTAGAAAGTAAAATTTTGAATAAATAACCTAATATCTAAATCTACACTAAAAACTTCAATTTTTAGAAAATGTTTTTCATTTCCACTACAAATTCATAAAGACAGTCCCTATTTTTCAATTTCACTGAGCAATGCATTCATCATAAAATGTTTTAGTCACTGATCTCTATGGATTATAGCTACATCTCAAATAATATAAAGACTTGTAGGGGCTGGCACGGTGGTGTAGTGGTTAAGTTCACACACTCTGCTTCAGCAGCCCAGGGTTTGCAGATTCAGATCCTGGGCACAGACCTAGCACTGCTCATCAAGCCATGTTGTGGTGGGTTCCCACATTAAATGGAGGAAGATTAGCACAGATGGTAGCTCTGCAACAGTGTTCCTCAAGCAAAAAGAGAAAGATTGGCAACAGATGTTAGCTCAGGGCCAATCTTCATCACACAAAAAAATAGACTTTTAAAAAATAATTTAAATAACAGACATATGTTAAAAGAAGACGTGGTTAATATTAACATTAATTTACTTAAAGTTAGCGGAACCAGAATGAAAACATATTTTATTAACAAGGAAAGAAATTTTGGAATGTATAGCTCATGCTACTGTATTTAATCAATAGTGTCCATGTTATAGGAAATACATTGATTACTGTTAAAGAGAAAATTTAGTAAGACTGCAACTATTATGGATAATCCATAGTAACAAGTAAACCTTTCCCAATCATTTTATGGTCTATTTGTATTAACCAGATGTATTTTTTAAAGAAGTATTCACTGTCAATGGATTTTACTCCTGCTATATTTCCTCATTGTAATGGATGCATAACATTCTTTCAATGATGCAACCATTTTTTTCTATAACTTTTTCTATAAAATTTCATTATGTTTCAAGTTATGTAATTCATTTAGACTAGAACATGTAACATTTATACTACTTTTAAAGCACTGCTAAGTGACCTTACATATTTATAAGACACACTCAGCATGGAAGAATTGATTATGTCTTATATTCTGGTGTGAAATGTGAGGTATTAAAACTTAAATATGTTTTAGGATGAAATAAAGCATGTTCCGTATCATGAATGGGTTTACTCAGAGAATAATTTTTATCTTAAAATATTATATGTGAAAAGAAATCCGTTTACCTGATTAATTTGCTAGTTCCTCTTTTTGATTAAGACATCCACTGCTATTTGATCTTTAAATGTGACTGAATTTATGGAATTAATTAACTGAAATCATTATAACACTTAAACATTACACGTACTTTCCCTTATAATTATCTCATTGACCTTATTTGATGTGATAGAATAATCTAGCTCTTGACATAAGAATTTTCATATGAGAAAATTTTGAATTTTCATTTTTTTTTACTATTTCACCATAAAAAATGAGGATGGTGAAGAAGTTTGAGAAAAAAAAAAACAAAATACAAAATACAAAAAGAGTCATTTTGTTCTGATCTGGGATTATTAAACAAAGTGTATATCTTAGCATTAATAAAGTTTCCCTTCCAAAGCAAATAAAATGTCTTATAGATCATGATGGTGCACTGCAAATGTCCCATCAGTATTTAACTTTTTCTGTCCACATCAGACTAGCTTCCAGCTGCCAGCTTCTGGGACTCTTTCCCTGAAGGTGTTCTCTGCCCTCTAGAACTTGCTTTGCCCATGTCACATGGATGCTTCAGTGAATTAGCATGCCCCTGGGTACAGCACTTGAACAGTGACTAATGGGAATTGATGTGGATATACCCCAGGTCTCGTGCCTTCAACTGAGTTAATACCAAGCTGTGTGCTCTAAATGGAGTAGCTTAGTTTCAAAGCAGGATTTATCTTCAGTAACTCACCATGGTAACTTGCTTAATAAGGCACCCTGTATTGGCTTCTTTTCCTTCCCTATCTCATTTCTTGTCTCCCCTACCAATGTTTCCTGGGAACACCTTACAAATAAATTAATTTTATGCAAATCCTTATATCACAGTCTGCTCCTGGGGAAACTGAAAATAATGCAAGCAGTTAAACCAATAAAAACTCTATCCAAACTTCTGTCAAATAGACCTTAATAATAAATAAGCCATTGGGAAATAGGCTTGCTTCTTATCTAAGATACTGGAAGAATTAGACCAGCAAACAGCATGCCCGACTTCTAATATCTGTCAGAGAAAAGCACTAAAAGAGCATCGTGGTCAGAGGAGATTCTCTCATGGGTCTCTTTATTTGCTGGAAACTGACAATGTATTCCACGCATCAGAGTTCCCCTTTTGAACAGGCAACTAAAGATGCAAGCTAGATTCATATGAACCATTGGTTAACCAGTCTATATGCTGTTACTATAATCTTCTATAATTTTTACTCTAGAATATGAAATATTCAAAAGTGATCAAAGCCCAGAAATAGCCCATTCTTTGCCTTGAGTCAGTGTCATGGTACTCTTAAAATGAGTAGGTGGGGCTCTTAATTTCCAGTTCAACGCAACCAATTTTCTGTTCTCTAGTAGAAATTTTTCTTCCTCAGTAAAAAGGACCTCGAACCCAAGAAAGCCTTTAGTTTCAAGGAGTGAAATGATAAGGGAGATTTTGAGTAATAGGGAGAGAAGTCACGACCTCTTTTAATCCTTTGTTCCCAGACCGGTGTATTCTGGCTACGGAAGAAGCGACACTATGTATTGGTAGCCAGTTACGGGCTTTTATGGTTCCCACAATGTGCTTTGGTAGGTGTTATCACTCAACTAGTTCTGTTTCTGAATCTTCAGTAGTTAATTCCATAATTTTAGCTGCAAACTTATTTAAAGTAATAGGTCATTTGTAGGCGTGAGCTTATTTATTTCTTTTGCTATACTTTATAGAAGCAGTGTTATAGAGAAGCATGATGCTAAATAACGATTCAGTAAGTTCAGGAATAGTGCTGGCAGAAGCATTGTGGGCAGTGCAACAGTTTATTCCAGAGAGAAGAAATCCTCCAACAAGAAGTTGAACAGTCCCTAAGGAGTAGGGAGATTCTGGTTTGCTTGCCACACTTACATAGACCTGACCGATGAGAAATCTATGAGCCTGGATGGATTTAGACAGTTTATTACTCAGGGCATAGCAGGAAGCAGAAACTTCATGTTTACATCAGTAACACTGGGGTGGAGGAAAAGACCAATAGTATCAAACAGTTTGAGTCATATTGCTCACCTTATTATTATTAAGGTATATCTGTTGGACATGTCCTTTGGTAGTCATCCTTACACCTTGATCCCATCATTTAAGGCCCACCTTTATACCTCTTTCCCAGTGCCCCTTGTCGCTGTTCCTTCAGTCTTGTTCTTCCAACACTTTGACCATCTAGGCTAACCGTTAGCGACTGTCCATGGATTTATGTGGATCCCTATCTCTGGCCAACTCTTAATTATGGACAACCAGATGTACACTTCAAAGTCCTGCTCATTCTACTTCAGGTTTATTCCTGAGTCGGGAGATAATGTTCCTGAAGTCCACGTGTGTGGTGTCAACATTCCTCAGACAACTGTGCATAGAAAGCACCATGGGGCCAATAAGGGTGAGTTGAGGGAAAGGTACCAATGCAGGGGCAATGAGATATCATCAGTGCTTGAGGCATTTGATTATGCTGAGAGGAACTGCTTATATCCAATTGCCTATATTTTACCAGCAAGTAATATTGGAGAGCTACTATATATATCCCATGTTTTAGCTTGATGGGTCAGTTTATGAGGGTGTCTCACGTTGCATGGTCTCTTGGCAATACGATTCCACAAGTTTGGCCTCGACACGGCTCAATAGCAAGTCTGGGGCTATGTCTCAAGAGGAGATTAGTTACCTGGAGAATTCTCTGTTATTCTTTTTTTGTAGCTTTTCAGAAGCTCCTCATAGCAAATATACCAGCTACGGAAAATTTGGGTAACACTGTATTTGTTGTTATTAAGCCAAGTGACAGAGTCCCCACCCTGGTATCTGGGCCTGCTGAAGAGTTTGCTCGTGATTTGAATCCCAGTAAAAACTGGCAACAATGGTCTTCCTCTAGGATCTCCAAAGATTGCCCCAGAAAGTCTAGGCTACCACGTCCAACCTAAATACTTCCATCAACCTTCCCCTGTCCTCCCATTGTTTTGACTTGCGTGGAAAAGAATATTATTGGGCAAATGAACTCAAATCATAGTTTCACCCTTGGAACACTCACAATGAAAGAAAAATAAGTGGAAAGTTTTGACTAGGCCTAAGCCATGCATCCCCTCTCTATGGCCAGAGAAGAAGAGGAGAGGGAAGTGGACTTTCAACATAGGATGATTGCTGTGAAAAAGTAGGGGTTGGCTATACACTTAAAATGTCTGGAGTAGATTTGTCATATTGATTTTTTTAATTTAAAAAAATGACTAACTCGTGCCAACAAACAATGGATCCTGAATAGTTTTACTCCATGATTTTAGGCATGGTAATTCTACAATTATTAATATAAATTAAAGCATAAAAATAACTTCGTCTTCATAAAGAACGTAGATAGTGCAATGTTTCCAAGAGCATATTTTATACAGCTCTAGAAACACAACATTCTTCACACACACACACAAATACGCATGTTTAGGATTAACAAATTGGTGATTCGAATTAATGCATATGGGTCTAGCAAATGTCTTGAAGTCTGCTGAAACAAACCTTTTTAACCTTGTTAATCCTACAATTTGGAAAATTGATGAGGACATAAAAACTTTTATCATGGAAATTCCTATTAATGTATAGCTACTAACTATGAGACACTTTAGGAAATACTGAACAAGAGAAATTGACATTTTTATTGCTGTAGAGAAGTATTCTATGAAGACACAGCTGTAAGCAATTATCCATCTGGTATTCAATACCAGTGGATATCAATCCAGTGGTTTATTAGAATAAGTTGTGAAAAATTGCTTTTGCCCTTGCCCCAACTCAAATAAATATGATTATATAAATGCAAAGGTGAAACCCGGATTGAGAAAAAAAATTATATGTATATTTACTATTTATTAAACTACCATTTATTCAAGTGCACGAAAGTTTTCTCAGATAATATGAATTTTTAATCTTCAGCTAACTGTTCTCCACATCATAAAATACATAATTTTTAAATGGAAGTGAATGCTCTAATGCGAATATACAGAGTATTCATTTCCATGGCTCAGAAAAAAATAACTGCGATTCGTGATCTTCAAAGCAAGTGCTAAGTCTTTCTTCATATTCTCTTTGACAGAGTTTGCAGATCATTGGAACACAACGTTCAGAGGCCTGTGAAACTGCCTTAATGATAACTGCTCATGCACTTAGAGTTTAAAAATCCCCATGAATATAGAAATCAATTATGTGAACAGGTGCAACCAAGTAACTAGGTTTCATGCTCACTGGGATATCACAAACATTTAAATTTGATAAAGTTAATCCACAAATATGTACCTTCATACACAACAATAAGTTAATATACGTTCATGAAATTGCAAATATAGAAATCAGGGCCTTGAAAGCGATTAAGATTTCTTTTTAGCAAATTGATATGATAATTTCAGCTTCATGCAATATTCTTTCTACAGACAGAAACATCACTGAACCAAAAAATAGACTGAATTATTTCCACCAACCGTACAGGATTTGCTCATGTGAAACCTGATTATTCTTATTAAAAGGAAAAGTAAAAACAAAAAGTAAATTCTGAAATCAAACCCTTTGAAAACATACAATGGATGCAGTATGGAAAAATCTGTGATTTGTTTTATGAAAATGTTAGGTAAACTAAATTTCTAAAAACTAGTTTCTCTTATTGGAAAAATAGTTTTAAATTTGTACTAAAAAAATATGATATGTAATAACACTGTACTAATTTTGGTGAGTGTGATTCACTAAAATATCCTTAAGGATAAAGGATAGAGGAGAGGTAAAAATATTAAAAGATGACACTACCTTTATGGGGCCAGCCCAGTGGCATAGTGGTTGAGTTTGCACACTCCACTTTGGTGGCTCGGGGTTTGTGGTTCAGATCCTGGCACAGACCTACACACCACTCACCAAACCATGCTGTGGAGGCATCCCACATACAAAATAGAGGAGGATTAGCACAGATGTTAGCACAGCGACAATCTTCCTCAAGCAAAAAGAGGAAGATTGGCAACAGATATTAGCTCAGAGACAATCTTCCTCATCAAAAAAAAAGGAAAAAATATGGAGCTGGCCTGGTGGTGCAGCGGTTAAGTTCACACATTCTGCTTCTTCAACCTGAGGTTCGCTGGCTCAGATCCCAAGTGCAGATCTATGCACTGCTTGGCAAGTCATGCTGTGGCAGGCATCCCACATATACAGTAGAAGAAGATGGGCATGGATGTTAGCTCAGGGCCAGTCTTCCTGAGCAAAACGAGGAGGATTGGCAGCAAACGTTAGCTCAGGGCTAATTTTCCTCAAAAAAAGAAAATAAAGACAACACTACCTTTATTGATTTTAATACTGTTGAAGCACCTTTAGTTACCTCCTTAATCCTCATAATAATAACATCTCTGTATAATTTTATCTGACATAAAAAGAAAAACAAACTTGAGATACTATACTATACTTTGTCAGGTGTTTTCTTAAAGAACAGTATGATTAGAATACATAAAGTTACTTAAGTGGCCTTTCAATTGAGTGTTTTTCAAAAAAATATGCCCGACTCTTTACAACACATCATCTCATAAATCTTACTGGAGTTTACTAAAATAGAAAAAAAAAATACTATGCCCTCGAATATCTCTGAGCCAGGCTTCTCTCTAGCTTATATTTAGAGTCAAATTGCTGTGGGACAATTCCTTCATATTTTTAGACGTTCTCTTATCTGACAGAGAGAATCTAAGTAATATGCCCTTGAATCATTCTGAGGTCCCTATAAAGGTCTTACAGCTGTATAGTTGGCATTATTTTACCCTTACTTCATTTATCATTTTGTATGACTTTTGCTGGAAGTAACAGGATGAGAAATAATTTAATCGTTAAATCCAGTAAATCCTGGATACTTTATATTTTCTCTAAAATCTTCTTGAGACCTATGCTGTTCTTTTCTCTTTCATCTCTCTGAATCTGTACCTTATGTGCAACAGAAACAAATCGGTTGGCACTTTAAACATCCTGCGTGGAAATCCCCTAAACCAAATCTCCCAGTTGATTACATATTCTCTTTTCTTTGTTACCGCAGGTGACGCTGTTGCCAAAAGTTCTGGCACTACGTGACATGGGTCCTTTGTGCCTCCAGCTTTGAATAATAATTTACATTTACAACATCCTTCAGTACTTCACTGACAGTCTCCTTGAGGAGCTTCCAGTTTTCATTTACTACCCAATCCCCAAATTAACGTCACGTATGTTAAGTTTTGTTGTAGCATCACCCCACCTCCAGACACCAATTTCTGAGTTAACCATTGCTTTGTAACAAAACAGGGCAATATTTAGTGGCTTAAAACAACAATGTTTTGTCTCCACAATTCTGTGAGTAAACTAGGCTCAACTGGGAGCTTCTCGCTTGGGTTACCAATGCGCTTGCCGTCCAATAGTGGTTAGTGCTGGTGGGAATGTAAAATGGGCAGCTGCTGTGGAAAACAGTATGGCAGTCCCTCAAGAATTAAACATAGAATTTCCATATGATCCAGCAGTTCCACTTCTGGGTATAGACCCAAATGAGGTGAAAGAAGAGACTTGAACAGATATTTGTAACCTATGTTCATAGCAGCATTATTCACAATAACCAAAAAGTGGGAACAACCCAAATGTCCATTGATGGACAAATGAATAAACCAAATGAAGTATATACACAGTGGAGTACATTTCAACTTCAAAAAGGAATGAAATTCTGACACGTTATAACACGGATGAAGCTTGATGATACTACACTAAATAAAATTAGCCAGACGCGCAAGGGAAAATATTGTATGGCTCCACTTAGATGAGGTACGTAATGTACTCAAATTCATAGAAGCAGAAAGTAGAATGGGTGGTTGCCAGGGGCCGGGGGGAGGGAGGAATGGGGAGTTACTGTTTAATGGGTGCAAAATTTCAGTTTGGGAAAACAAAATCTTCTGGAGATGGATGGTGGTGGTGGTCACACGATAATGTGACTTAATGCCACTGATTATACACTTAAAAATGGTTAAAAGTGCTACAATTTATAGCACTTATATTTTACCACAATAAAAAAAGAAACTGAAAAAACATTAGACGTTCTCACATGAAAAGATATTCCAATCACATAACTAAGTAAATACTTAGACCAGATAAGAACATATATGTTAAAAAGTGATCAGCATGCACATTCATAGGAAGGAGTGAACTGGTGAGAGATGAGAGGTGAGATTTTGCATTTATCTTTGCTGGCACATTTTTCTCTGTTGCAACGCTGAACAGTTTGAATCCTTCAATGATAATGTATTCATATCTTACTCATAATTAAAAAGAATCAGTTGGCAATGACTAAATCACTATAATATAAAATACACTACTTTCTGGTAAACATACACATATTAACAATAAAATTTTTAAAAATCATGAAACTGAAGGAAAAACTGAAATAAAACAGTGATTCAAGAAATTTAATCATATGATTTACTTTTGTACTTTCAAGAGGATGGGAATATTTCCCCTTTGTATAGAGAGCCACAAAAGGTGACTATTAGAATTAGAACATTGATAAAGAAAGATTGGTATCAAATTGCTACTTTTCTTTTTAAAACACCCTTATGCACAACCTCTTTCTTGCACCCAAAAAGTTGATTTCACAGGAAACTGAAATGAGAAAAAAAGGACTAGAAGGGAGAGACTAGAGGCAACAGCTGAGTAATGTTAGGGATTGTGGTGTCACATAGATCACGCAACCGAAAACACCAGGTGACTTCAGTATGAAATGATCTTTTATGTCACACTTGTCTTCATCACGTATCTGCTGATCCCAGTGAGACAGTTTAATAACATTGAAAAGAACTAACACTCGACCATACTCTGTTGCTCTAAACTAAGTCCCTTTAGAAATGAAGATGTAATCTCCTTGCTCTATTTGGATCAGTGTGTCTGAGTATCTGGTCAATCCTTCTAAACTCTATTTAATCTGAGGACATGGTTTTGTCTACTGTCTTCCATTCCTGCCAAATCCATCTGACATATTACTCTCCTTAGAGAAGCTCTCTTAAGAACCCCTGCTTCCAAAGGACCAGTACAACTTGCAGGCTCCTAGCTAATGTTTCTGCAGTGGGAGCACTGGGGTGGGGAGGTTTTGTCAAAAGTAGCTCATGCATTTTCATAGCTTACATCCCACTTAACATTGTGTCAAAGAACTAGCGTTCTATTATGGAAGCAGCATATAGACATTTAGTTATTTCATGAACTATGGTAACTTTAAGAACATAAAAGATTATAATAGCACTTTAGGCATTTACATTGCTGTTATTCATGTTATTTTTATGATTTTTCCTGAGGAAGATTCACCTTGAGCTAACATCTGTGCCAATCTTCCTCTGTTTTGTTTGTGGGTCGTCATCACAGCATGGCTGCCAATGAATGGTGTAGGTCTGCACCTGAGAACCAAACCCGGGCTGTCAAAGCAAAGCAGGCTGAACTTAACCTGCAGGCCATGGGGCAGGCCCCCATTATTCGTGTTATTTTGCTGGAGACCCCATCCCTAGATAACAATAATTATGCACTCCAAAAATATTAAACATACTACAGTTGAGAACTACTTTCTGAGGAAACAAGAATTGCATGCAAAGATTATTTTCCCTAGAGGAGTCACCTGGTTCTATTTAAATAACATGGTTCTAACTGGTTAAAATAGATAAAGTATATTGATGAGGAAAAACCTGAAGTAGAAATACCAGTTTACGCTAACTAAATAAGTAAATCTGTCTCACCACTCCAACTCCAAGGGAACAACTGAAATAACAACACAGCCTCTCCCTTTCTCTGTCTCTCTCTGCTATGCCTCCAACTTTCACACACACACACAATTCTAATTTTATATATAGAGAGAGATAGGTATGAGAAATAGTTATTGGTACATAGAGAGAGCAGAAGCGGTGGTGTGTGAGAATGTACCAGCTACAGCTCTCTTTTCACCATACAGGAGGGAGCCGGCATTATGGAGGATGGCAACGGGCTAAAGTAGGCACCTTGGAGACACTGAACTAACCAGACCCTGATCAACATAGTAACATCTTCTTATTTGAAACAGTACATCTTCCTATTGTTTGCATTTTCTATTACTCCCTGCTGAAATGATCCTAATGCATACATTAAACGTAGACCAACAATTGTCAAAGTTGGCCGTAATTAGACTCGGAGCATATTTACAAAAAAGAGCAATGCCACTCTGCATGACAGACAAGGTAAATCACAGTCTCCAGGCATCAGTAATTTTCAAATTCCTCCATTTGATCCCAATGTACAGCCAGATGCTGAGGGCCGCTGAGGTAGGCAGGTGAGTCTCCCCTGCAATATTAAAGGTCTCTTTCTTCCCCTGCCTCTCTGTGGTGAATGATGGGACTGACTTTGGGGTCCGTGTAAGTCAACAGTCATCCCTCAGGGTTAGAGGAGCAGGCTGCTCCTTTATTCTCTGGTGAAGCCACTTTATCCCACCCCCTCCGTTGAGCAAGTGTAAGTCAACAGAGGCTCTTCTCTGGTTTTCCCCCAGCAGCATCACTAATGGGCAGTGTTCACTTTTTTAAGAAAATAGATTCTTATGTTTCTATTAAGAGATGCATCATTTCTGACAGCTGTTGTGTATTCATTGAGAAAGAGAAGGACCAAAACAAGACTGACCATATGTTCATTAGGAAATAATTACTCCATTATTTGATAATGATGATTATCCTACGTGCCTTAAAGTTCATATCAGCTTTTTGTATTTTTTAAAATAAACCAACACGGAAATTTCTTCTCTAGTGTAACTCATTTTCAAGTGGAACTTGTTTTCGATGGAGGGATATGCTGTAGAGAGCCTTGGTGTCTTTCTTCGGTTTGCACAGTCCAGCAGAAATTACTGAAATTGGTGGATTGTGAAGAGCATCTGCAGGAGTTCCCTACCAGAATATTCTTTAGTAATTTGCATTGTTGTTTGGAAGCACAAAAGTTAGACATGTGGGCAAACTTTTAAGGACTGTTTACAGTGTATGTACTTGTAGCCATTTATTTATCACGCGTGTATTATTTTATTATTAATAAATTTTTATTGTATTCATTTATGCCCATTTTAAAAATCCTTTATATAGTTTTCATTTCTAGAACTATAGTATAGCAGAATATCTCATTTACCTTTAAATTTCTCTTTGCTACAATATTATATCCTCTTTTACGTAAATATATATTTATCTTACTCTTCCCTATAAAGAATCTATAAGTAGAATTTTATAACTTATAAGTGTATTCTATAAGTAAATGAGGCACTAATTGCAACATATACCTATTAATTCAACAATAATATAAAGGTTAATGTCTTTTATCCTTACATTGTTTTTTCTTTGTGTATGTACATATTAAATTGTTGGAATTATTTTCATCATTGCTCTTTTATACATATTTGTTTTGAATTCATTATGAAATGTTTCAAATATACAAAATTAATCTAAGGAATATTGTAATTAATGTTACACACGTTTGCAACTGAAAATATGACACTTTATTGTAGTTAAAGCCCCATATGCATTTCCTACATATCTTCTTTCCTGACTCCACCCAATATAGGATCCTCAATCTGGAGTTTATGGTAAACATTTTTGTTTAACTACATAAAGAGAAATTCCTATTAATATATCATATTGCTTTGATGCTATAAACACTTTTACAACTGATATCATTCCATATGTATTTTCTGCAACATTTTTTCTTAATATTATATTTGAGTAAATCAAATGACTTAATTGATGATAATGTTATTTTATTTTCATAGATAAATAGTATTCTGTTGTATTATTAACATAATTTATTTAACTGTTTTTTCAAAATTTACCTCATTCCTTTTTTCATTTACAACAATGTCATTATTACTATAATACTACATTCCCTCACTGGCACACATATGAGAGTTATGCTAGGGTAGGTAAATTGAAGGCTGATTTTTGATTTAATGTATGCATATTTATGCACATGTTAAATTTCAGTATATTTTGCTAAATTGTGTCAATGTTTACAGACATTAAGTTTTACCAGTTTTATAAGTGTAAAATATTGTCTCACTTTAATTTTAATTTTCAGTTTACTTGTTACTAGTGAGGCTTAACACATATTCAGTCATTATCCATCTACATTTTTCATTTCTTGTTAATGATACTTTAGCCCATTTTGGCTTTTTCTTTTTAAGTTTTGGAATTGTTTGCATATATGTGTGTTAATGTTGTTTGTATTTATATCTGTATATGCTTATATATTTGCATATATATTTATAATCTTTGTTCATATGTTGCAAACCTCTTAACTCTATGATCCTCATGTCTTGTTTCGAGTAATTTCCTACATAGCAAAGTAGGTTAACTTATCAATATTCTCTATTCGTGATTTTTGCTGTTTGTACTTCAGCAATATCTTTCCTGAAGCTAGATCTTATATTTTTTTCTAAACATTTTAAACTTTTGTCTGCCTATATGACTCTCTGTTACTGCCACTTACTGAATTTCCTACTCTTGCTTCACTGATATTCAAAGGAACCTATGTTCTATGATTTTTCCATTTATACTTAATCTGCTTCTGGGCTCAAGGCCTGCATCCATACCACACTGACTCTAGTAACAGAGATGGATAAAAAGTCATGCTGTTAGGGATGCTCTCCCTCTTATTTCTTCTTCTTTAGGAAAAAGTCTTTTGTGTTTACATATGAATTTTATCATTTATTTTTTAAGTCACCTGAATAATTCTTTAGGTCTTCTGCTGGAACTTAATTTAATTCTCTCGATTGGGAGTAGCAAGCACTGGGAAGATAAAGTAGATGAGGGAATTCTGCTGTCTCCGTTTTTGAAAAATGCCGTCTACCACACTGATGGATTTCTAAATACATAATCATCTTATCTGGGATCAAGAAGAGTGTTAGTTCTTCCTCATTAAATTTTATGGATTTTTAAGAAGTGTTATTTACCTTATTGCCCTTGCTACAACAACAAGTACAAGAACTGTTGATGGTATGAAAAATCAGTGGTTCTGATTAAAGAAAGGCCTTCCTCATAAAAGAAGGCATTGTTTAAAAAATCTAGAAATATGGATTCAAATGTATCTTCATTGAAAACAAACCCACAATATTTGGAGAATACTTCCATTGAAGTTTATGAATGTGTGCTTTAAATTATCAAAACTGTAAAAGAGAAATTTATTGAAGCATTAAAAAACTTTAGTCTAGATATGTAAATATCTATGTCTCATCCAGAAAAATAAACGACAGAATATCCTTCAGGCAATATTCTATAAACACTGTTACCTGAAATTTGAGAACAGTTGAAATAATTAATGAGTTGTGAGTTTAAGGCCTTTTTCTACGTCAGTGCTACTGAGGTATTTGAGGAACAATCCAACTTAATCTTTTCTAGGACTGCATTTGAATGAGGTCTGACAAATATAAAGTCCTTAGTCAGACTCACAATCAATATGTAGAATGTTTCCATCACTGCAAAAAGATCCTCCATGCCCATTAGCTGAGACAGAATCATTTTTTTTTTCTTTTTCTTTTTTATTATTGGTACCAGGAGCTCAAGGAAATCTGTCAGGTCATTGGCAGACTGTGGAGATAATGGAACAGAGACTTTAGTGCCCATGTACAACAGGGATATAGTCCTGGCAAAATTAGTTTGAAAAGTCACTCAACAAATAAATGAGCGCACTGCCTTCCCCTCACCAGCACTATCATCAAACCTTGGGAAGGAGGATAATTTTATTTCCAGAATTATGGTATTTAGCATTCAAAATGTCCAGTTCTCAGCAACAACAAAAAATTATGAATTATGCAAAGAAGCAGGAAAGTATAGCTCATTCACAGGAAAAAAGAAATCAATAAAAAACATCCCCTAGGAAGTCTAGGCATTGGAAATAGTAGGCAAAGACTTTAAATTAACTGTCTTAAATATGCTCAAAGAGCTAGACAAAGAATGACAGGCAATCAAAAGGATAATGCTGAACAGGTAGGGAATGTCAATAGAGTTAGAAATTATAAAAAAGAACTATACTGAAATTCTGGAACTGAAAAGTACAGTAGCTGGAATGAAAAATTCACCAGAGGGGTTTAACATCAGATTTAAGCAAGCAGAAGAAAAAATCAATGGATTTGGCGACAGGGCCATTGAAATTACCAATCTGAGGATCAGAAAGAAAAAAAGAATGAAGAAAATGAATAAAGCCAAAAAGATCCATCTGATGTCATCAAGCATACTAACATATGGATTATAGGAGTCCAAAGAGGATAAGAGAGAGAGCAAGGGGCAGAAAAAAGTATGTGAAGAAATAATGGCCAAAAACTTCTCAAATTTGATGAAAGATATGACTCTACACGTCCTGGAAGTTCAATGAAATCCAAGCAGGATAAACTCAAAGAGATTCAGAACAATAGCAACAATTCATAAACATTCCACATGGCTTTTTTTGTGTGTAGAGATGTTCCCCCCACACACACCTTGGGTAACTATCTAGGTGTGTAATTGCTAGAACATAAGATATTTTAAGCCATAAGGCAAAAGCGTATGTTTAACTTTGTGAGTAATTGATAAATTGTTTTGTGAAGAGGCTGTAAAATTGGATTTTTTTTATTGTTGAGGATTATAGTTCTTTATATATTCTAGATATGAGTCCTCTGTCATATTTTTGGTCTGCAAATATTTACTCCCAATGTGTACTTTGTTTCTCCATGCTCTTACATGGGCTTTTGAAAAGCAAGTTTTTCATTTTGATTTAGTAGAATTTAGAAATTTTTTCCTTGTATATATAGTTCTGTAAATGTCATGTCTAAGAATTGTTCACCAAGTTCTAGGTCCTAAAGATTTTCTCTGACATTATCTTCTAAAAGTTTTATGGATTTACATTTTATATTTAAATCTATATAACATTTTAGTACCATTTTTTAAATAAAGTGTGAGGTTTAAGTACAGTTAATTTTTTTTGTTTTGGTCAGTGGATATTCAGTTAATATAGCACCATTTCTTGAAAATACTATCAATTGTCCATTAGACTGCTTGTGTATCTTTGTCAAAATGAGTTAGCTATACTAGTGTGGGACTATTTTTGGTTTCTTTATTCTATTTCATTAATCTACGTGTCTATCCCTCCACCGAAAACACACAGTCTGATTACTATGGCTGTAAGTCTGTAACTTATGTAGACTGATCCTTCCCACCCTCTTCTTTTTCAAACTTCCATCAGCCATTCAAGTTCCCTTGTCTTTCCCTGTATACTATAGAAAAATCAAATCTACAAAAATCTTGCTGAGATTTTCTTAGAAATTGTGTTAAATCCTTGTGTCAACTTGGTGAGAATAGACATTTTTATGTGTAATCTTCTGATCAATGAATACAACATGCATATCCATTTATTTAGATCTTCTTTGATTACATCCATCAGTGTTTTGTAATTTTAGAATATGTCTTGTATATATTTCTTTAGATTTATACCTAAATATTTCATTTGTTTTGAGTAGATTATAAATCCCTTCCTTGGTTCTGATCGTAGGGGGAAAGCATTCAGTCTTTCACCATTAAGTATGATGTTAACTGTAGGATTTTTTAAGATACTCTTTATCAAATTGAGCATATTCCTCTTTATTCCCTGTTTCCTAAGGTTTTTTTTTTTTTTAGTGAATGTGTATTAAATTGTGTAAAATACTTTTTCTTAAAATAGCAGGGTTTTTTTTAAGATTTTATTTTTCTTTTTTCTCCCCAAAGTTCGCCGGTACATAGTTGTGTATTTTTAGTTGTGGGTCCTTCTAGTTGTGGAGAATAGCAGTTTTTATTTTCACAAAGTTGTATTTGTTTTATATAGTTTACATTTTTGGTATTATCTAATAAATTTTCACGTCTCAATATCACAAAGCATTTCTCACATTTATCCTAGAAATTTTATCATTTTAGGTTTTACATTTAAGTAAATAATTATTTTTGAGTTAATTTGTGTATATGAAGTGAGTGATTACTTGAGATTCACTTTTGTGCATATAGAGGTCCAATTAGCTAGCACTGGTTGTCTACTGGTGAAGAGTCAACGCTCTCACCGCAATGACCCAAGTTTGTTTCCCAGTCAGGAAACCACACCACCTGTCTATCAGTTGTCATACTATGGTGGCTATGTGTTGCTGTGATGCTGAAAGCTAGGCCACCAGTGTTCCAAATACCAGCAAAGTGACCCATGGTGGACAGATTTCAGCAGAGCTGCCATGACCTTTTTTTTTTTTTTTAAAGATTTTATTTTTTCCTTTTTCTCCCCAAAGCCCCCCGGTACATAGTTGTATATTCTTCGTTGTGGATTCTTCTAGCTGTGGTATGCGGGACACTGCCTCAGCGTGGTTTGATGAGCAGTGCCATGTCCGCACCCAGGATTCGAACCAACGAAACACTGGGCCGCCTGCAGCGGAGCGCGCGAACTTAACCACTCGGCCACGGGGCCAGCCCCTGCCATGACCTTTTTTACGAAAGGAGTTTTCTCTGTAAATGTGGATCCATTTCTGTACACTCAGTTCTGTTTCGTCCTGGCTTGATGGCTGTAGCGCTATAGTAAGTCTTAAAATAGGTGCTCTGAGTGTTTAACTTTATATGAAACCAACAAATTATGTTGTGAAATAAATGTACAATATTTTTCTTTGTTCCTAGATTACTCAAACAAAATTTTTACCTAAATTGTTCTTTTTAGAGATTGTTTTGATTTTCTAGTTCTTTTGCTTTCCTATGTAAATTTTGAAATCAACTTTCTGGTTTGTACAAAAAACACTTCATGAGTATCAAGTTGTATTACACTGACTCTACATATCAGTTCAGTGAGAAATGATATCTTAATAACATTAAGTCTGTTTCATGGCCATGGTGTTCCTTTCCACTTATTTAGATCTGCTTTGATTTTTGTCATTAGAGTTTTGTTGATTTTGTTATAAAAATCTTACACATAATTTATTAGATTTATACCTATATATTTTATATTTTTGTGTTTCAGTGGTAAAAGGTATTTTAATTTTGATTTTTGTCTTTATTGCTAATATGCAGAAATAAAATAGATTTTAAACAGAATCTTATATTGTGCTAAATTCACCTATTAATTTTAATGGATTTCAATTCTGTTGTTTTTGTATAAAAAACAGGTTATGTGCAAATAAGAGTAGTTTTATTTCTTCCTTTCCAATTGGTGTACCATTTTTAAATTTTAAGCTTTCTTGCATCATTGTTCTGGCAAGGAACTCCAGTACAGTATCGAATAGGAGTAGTGAAAGGATACACATTTGCCTTGCAATCTTGATATGGATTTTTAGTAAGTGACCTTTAACAGGTTGGAGAAATGACCTTATATTCTTAGTGTACTAAGATCTTTTATTTTGAATAGCTGCTAAATTTCTTCAAGCAATTCTGAGACATCTATTAAGATATTATATGTTTTTCTTGGTTTTGGTCTGTTGATATGGTGAGTTGCATAGACTGATTTTTGGATGTTGAACCAACTTTGCATTCCTGGGATAAAAGCCTGCTTGGTCATGATGCGTTATCCTTTTTATGTATTGTTTTATTTGATATTCTTGTATTTACTTAAGAGTATTTGAAGTTACTTCTGTAATGAGTATTGATCAGTTGTCGTCTTCCTTGTGATATCTGTTTTTTCTTTTGTTATATATTTTCTGAATGAGTTTACATAAATTTGGCATTTTTTCTTAAATGTTTGATTAGACTTAACTAATAAAACTTTCTGGTTCTCAAATTTTCTTTTCGAGATTTCTTAATTCAGAATTTAATATATTTAACAGTTCAGGAATGTTCAAATTATATATTGATTCTTAAATGAACTCCAGTATCAAGTATCTTTCAAGGAATTAGTCCATTTTATCTAGTGTGTCAAATTTATTAGGTGAAGTTTTTAATAATATTGCCTATCATGCATGTATTGTCCGTAAGATCCGTAATGTTCTTGCTATTGGTAATTTGTGACTTCTTTTCTCTTTTCCTTGGCGTGCTTTTATTAGTTTTATTACCTTTCAAAGATGCAAATTTTGGTTTCATTGATTATCTCTATTATTTTTCCAATTGTTTTGATTTCTTTTTTCATCTTGTATTCCCTCCTTCTTTCTTTAGTTACAATCTGTTATTCAATTTATAATTTCCTCTTGTGGCAGATTAGATCATTGTATTGAAATCCTTCTTCTCTTCTGATATAAGCATTTAATGCTATATATTTCACTTTACGTATTTCTTTAGTTGCATCTCACAAACCTTGATATGATTTATTTCAATTTCTTTCAATTCAAAATAATCTGTAATGTTCCTTATGACTTTCCTTATGACTTTCTAGTATAATATATGTGTTATTTTGAATTAGTTTGTTTTTTAAAGCACAAGTATAAACTTTTTTATTTAGTCAAATCTATTGGTCTTCTCCTTTGCGCTTTTTTACTGAGGAAGATTGGCCCTGAGCTAACATCCGAGCCTATCTTCCTCCACTCTGTATATGGGACTCCTGCCACAGCATGGCCTGACAAGGGGTGGGCAGGTCCATGCCTGGGATGTGAACTGGTGAACCCTGGGCCACTAAAGCAGAACATGCAAACACAGCTGATGTGCCACTGGGCTGGCCCCTGGATTAGTTTGTTTAATTATGAAATATTTGGGGATATTCCAGATATCTTTCACTTATTGACTTCTAGTTTATTTCCATCATGTTCTGAAAACTTACTTTGCATAACTTGATTTTTTCAAGTGTAAGATTTCTTATGTGACTCAAAATATGATTTCTTAGTGAATGTTCCATGTGCAAGCAAAACAATGAATATTCTGCCTTTGTTGATGTATTTTATAAATGTCAATTCAGTCAAGTTGTTAATGCTGCTGTTTATTTCTTCTTTATACCTAATGATTTTTGCCTATCTCTTCTTTTAAAAAGAGAGGAAATGTTGAAATTTCTAGCCATAGTTATGGATTTTTTTCTCTTTCCAGTTCTAACAGTTTTTGTTTCTTGTAGTTTGTAATTCCGTACTGTAGGAGCATTCACATTAGGACTTTTCTGTTTTCTTGATGAATTGACTCCATTATTTTATATATCTTCTCTTTATCCCTGGTAATATAACTTTTTCTTCTGTGAGTGTGAAGTTTTAACACTTAATCCCTGGATGTATTACCAATATGATAAATGTGTAGAAAATAAGAAACCATTGCAGGGTTGCCATTTTTATCAAGAATGTTTTTGTTTTGATTTGTGACCACTGATAATTTTAGTCTATTTAACCACTACAGACATATAATTGTGAGATTACTTTTCAAATTTCAAAAGTTTGTTAAAAGTTATTCTGAAATAGCTTTCTACACATGCACTGATCTTGGGTAATTAACTTCTTTTTTGCACCAATTGTCTTGGATAGGAATATGACTGATCTCTCCTCTCTCAAGTCTTTATTTAAAGATTTTAGTAAATAGTTTGGCTTTCTTCATATAGCTCACACCTTTTAAAATAGTTTGGTGGGATTTTTTTGCAGTATTTGCAATGAAATTACTCTGCCTAATATTTTTTAATAAGCTATTGCTTAAATGTTTATGATTTCTTAGATTTTTATCTTGCAATCATTTATATTACTAAGGTTTTTGTTATATATCCTTCCTGTGATTATCTATGATTCTCAGACTTTATACAAAATTTCCAATATTATTTTTTCTTTTTTATTGACCAGAATTATTCTAGAAATTATTAAATGATTATAGTAAGAAAAGCAACTTTCTCTTAATATTTTTAAATGAAATTATCTATTATAAAACAAAATGAACTGTGCATTAGTTTGAGACATTTGTTGTCATATTAAGTGAAGCATTCTCAAATTCCTTATTTGAATCCCTCTATTCTTTAGATTATATATTATGTCCCATGATGCATTCAATGAGAAGCGGATGTTAAATTTTAATATACTTTCCTAGCTTTCTTACTTTAAGTTTTCTATTGCTTCTCTACTACTAAATAATTCTTGTATTCTTTAGGTAACTACTACTTTACTCTAGTGGATTAGCCACATTATATAAAATTCTTTTAAAATAGCTATTATTTTGGGGCCGGCCACCTGGCCAAGTGGTTGGGTTCGTGAGCTCCATTGCGGTGGCCCGGGATTTCGCTGGTTTGGATCCCAGGCACGAACATGGCACCGCTAGTCAGATCATTCTGAGGCAGCTTCCCACATGCCACAACTGGAGGGACCCACAACTAGAATACACAACTATGTACCGGGGGGATATGGGGAGAAAAAACAGAAAAAAAATTTTAAAAATAGCTATTATTTTAATTGTCAATGTTATATCTATGGTCATTCATAATTGGTTTACAGGAAAGGTTTTTAATTTTTTTAAGTGATTAATCAGGTTTGCAATCAACATTTTCCTAGTTTTATTCAAGACATTATGAGTTTTCTTTATTTTTACTCTCTGACTTAATTTACATAAAGAAAATAGGATGATAATGTGTTACGAATGTTGAAATCATTCACACAAAAAATAGTCTGAGTTGGGAAATTTTTTAATATACTTCGTTTGTATCATGTCATTTTGTTCACAATTATTATACTATTA
This sequence comes from Equus caballus, assembly GCF_041296265.1. Lineage (NCBI taxonomy): Eukaryota > Metazoa > Chordata > Mammalia > Perissodactyla > Equidae > Equus > Equus caballus. The sequence continues at coordinate 116,686,591 of NC_091685.1, read as the reverse complement.
AGTTTATTTTATTCACAAAATTTTAGATATATATTTTTTTTATCTAGAAACTTGCCATTTATCAAGATTTTCAAACTTAGAATATGGTATTACTTTTTAAAATTTCTATATATATCACCAACTCTTGTTTGTTACTTATGTTCTCATGTATGTTTTTTCTTAGATCTTATAATATTTTTGTAATAAAAAATAGCAATATGTTTTTACATCCTCCTCTATCTAAACACCCACAATGTTCTAACAAAATATATCCGCATTTGGTGTTTGGATTCAAGCTAGCTTTGGATCTAAGTCAAGTTGCAGTATGTTTTTCTTCTTGTACTTTTTTGGTTAGCCCATATAAATTAAACACTCACAGTTTGGGTTTTTTAACTGTTTCACTCACATCACCTCTTGTGATTGTTTATAGAAGGACTTAAGGATCCACATAAAGTAGCCCTGAAGGCAAACCAAAATCAGAGTCCTGTGAGACTAATGCATTGCTATTTCCAGTAAATTATGGCATATAATACAGAAAAGGAAATGTGAGGAATAGTGCCTAATACTCTTTAGAGTCCAAACAGGTACAAATATATCCTTCCTTTTAAAATATACAAGTCCAAATTAATGCAGTTAAAGTCATAAATATAAATATGATACTCTCATTTATAAATCTCTAAAATTCAAATTTATACTGATGCCAATTCCTGCCTTATTCAGACAGAAAACTTCTTATGGCTTTTGCTTGAAAGACCCAGATGCTACAAGGAAAACCAAGTCTTTGCCCTGAATTATCAAGGTACTTAGAGCTGTGTGTACTAGACCATAAAATCAATTAACAGATGTTTTTCCTCAGCTCAGTAGTTCTTTCCTATTTGCATACAAAGTATTACACATCTTGTTATATAGATGAGTCTTTTTTGATTATAGAATGGAATGCATGTGAAAAAATATATTGGTTTTAAGCCTTTATACCTTTTATCATAAAATCATTTCTTTTTCCATTAAAATGTTTACTTCTCACTTCTATGATTATGAGTATCAACATAATAATGATAATGCTTAAATGTGTTCTGTTTAAAAAATTCCAGATATATTTTGAAAAATATATTGAATTTTCATAAAGTTTAAAAGCAAATTTTTTCATCAATTAATAAATATATTTGGCTTTTTCTGCAGGAATGTAACCTTTACGTTTACCTAGACTCATTAAGTTTAATATGTTTTCACATTTCTTTTATCATTTCTCACATTTTAGCGTTCTTTTTCTTTCACACACACACACACACACACACACACACACACACACACAAAGCTGTGTATGTATATATTCCCTAACAAGAGAGGTACTTGCCAAGTACATTTTAAAGAGCATGGAAAAAGAGAGGGTTGAAAAAATGCAGTGAGCTTTTTTGTGCAATCCAAATTTCGTTATAATTTTAATAATACAAAATATAAATTGAGTCTATACTATGAGCAGAATTGAGTAAAAGCGACTATAACGAATAAAATTAGAAAAGTTCTTAAAAAATGCATGAGAAATCAAATATATATGTAAATGTAGAATATTTTCAAATAAACAATAAGATAGACAATGATTTATATGGTTTTTATGTGATTGGAGATTGTTTATCAAATAAAAATGTTCTTGAAGGCTTTTTAATAAACACTCATATTTATGTTCATTATGTGACATTAAGTAATATTGTTCCATATCCAGCCACATTTGAGGCATTGTAAAGGAGATTTTAAAAGGCTAAATATTTAAGTGTTTACACAAAAGCCTATTTAACCAAGGATGTTATAATTTATTATTATTAGAATTAGCTGTATGATCATTGCAATGCTGACTTGAATTTCCCCTAACTTTATAAATTTCAATATATTCAAGAGGCATGATGAGAGGAAAGCAAGGTAGAATAAAGAGCGGGAGCTTTTGTGGTGGAACAACTTGAATTGAGTCCTATCGTTGAAAACATAAAGCCCTTGTGACCTTAAGCAAGAGAGCATGTCAACTTCAGTTTCCTCATCTATTAAACTAGGATTTTAATATTTCATGTGGATAGCTCTTGAAATAAAAAAGTACAATATTTCTAAAGCATTGGGATCAGAAAAAGTTATTATTATTTCTCTCAGAATGGCATTTGCTATATGAAAATAAAATAGTCCTCAAAATAAACCAGTTTAAGAATAAATACATACTTTGATCTCCCTATTTCTCTTCACATCATCAGAAGAGATTTATAAGACTTGTTTAAAATGCATCTTCAAGTACGTTGCAATAATTATTTAAAAAATCATGGGTTGTGGAGCTTTTCAAAAATCAGATAAAGAACAACTCCTGATTTAGGCGTTACATTTAGAAAGAATAATAAAAGCGTTAAACATGCCTTTTTCAGAGACCTAAAAAAACCAATGCTAGGTTCTTATCTGAGAGACATACCTTTGCCCTTAGCCAACATGCATGCAGATTTCACCAATATTCTAGTAAAGAGAAATGAGTAGGTATGGTCAGAACAATATTATATCTGCTTGATATTTATAATTTACTCTAGATTTATGTTAAAGTTAATGATATCCTATCAAACAACAGCAATGTTTTGATTAATCCTTATAAATTATCTAGAAAATTCTAAGGTAAAAGGACTTCAGTTATCAGTTGGAAGAGGTACCAAGTTTAGTTGTGATCAAGCCAACAGGGAGTCTGCTGCTGCAGAGCTCTTTGACAAGACACACAAAAGGAGGCTTTTGGTGTTACCATATTCAACTTTGCAATGAGAATCCATAAATGTACAACTGATCACCTTCATTTCTATCAAACAAAAGTTTGTTATTAAAACAATTACACTCATCTTGGAATTTGTAGAAGAAATCCTGAGCTAAAGAACAGTAACAACACAATTATAGAAATCAGCGTCTGGCCAATGCTGTGGGGACTGACCGAATTACACCTATTTTAATGCACCAATTATTTCTAAAACTTAAATGATTACACAGCAGAAATAAGTTTAGATGTACATTATTAAACTATTAAAATACACTTTATTATATATAAAATAAATTGAACATTCAATTTGAATATCATGAAATATATGTATCACCATTATTTTATTTCTTAAGCAGTTAGCTTTACAAACTGCAGTCCTCTGTGTATTCAGGTCAAGATATATTGTTCAGTCCATGATTATATTTTCATAAGATGTGCAGTAGGAGCTTTTGAGCATCCTGTTGAAAATCTGAAGATGTGATTTAGTCCGTTCAACACGGAACCCTGGGGAACTCTGAAAATAATCAGAAGCCATCTGGCAAATATTGAAATAACTGAAGAAAAGAGAGATTTGAGGAAATTATAATTTCAACATGTTTATCAGTATGTACCCAAGGAAATAAACTAAAGCTTCTAAATTGCAAAGATAATGTACACATAATCAAAGAAAAACAAAGATTTAAAAAGATGTAGATATCAGGATCACATTCAAAATTTTTAAAAAATCTTATTGAAGGATTAATTGATTTCTTTATAATTACACAGAAAGTAATGAAATCATTAAGACTAGTTGCTAGAAAGGTTGACATCACATATATGCTCAATATTTAAAAATATACTTCAGGGGCTGGCCCGGTGGCACGGTGGTTAAGTGCGCACGTCCCGCTTCTCAGCAGCCCGGGGTTCGCTGGTTTGGATCCTAGGTGCAGACATGGCACTGCTTGGCACACCATGCTGTGGTAGGCGTCCCATATATAAAGTAGAAGAAGATGGGCACAGATGTTAGCTCAGGGCCAGGCTTCCTCAGCAAAAAGAGGAGGACTGGCAGTAGTTAGCTTAGGGCTAATCTTCCTCAAAAAAAAAAAAAAAAAAGAAAAAAAACAAAACAAAATATACTTCAGATAATACCACCTCTTCTAAAAGAAATCATGTCAGCAGTGGTTCTAGGGTATGTTTACTGTCAAGTTTCCTTTTTTCTCTATCTAATATTTTGTTTCTGTAATATTTGGGGATTGTTTAGAATCCATGCTAAAGAAAACTGCTTGCTTTAAAACCTAGAACTGAGGAGAAGCAGAGAACATGATCGATTTACATATAAAAACAAACAAAACACTTTGGGCCACAAGATGTCACTGTAGGTCAAGCAAGGCATGGTTTTCTTTGAATTAAATTTAGAAAAGAGAATATACTGGATTTAATTTATATATTTGAGCTGCCTTTGATTGTATTACAGAAATTTTTTTATAACAGACTATAAAATGAAGAGAGAGCAAAGAATAATTTGTACCTGGAGTAATTTTCATCTAATTTTCTAGGAGTTGCAGTGATAGATGTTAAGGAAAATAACTAGTCAGTTCTTTAACATTTATAAGAAAAGAATTATGATAAACAATTATAACCAGAAGAAATGACTTGCTACTTTTTAGCCTTAACTTTGGTTTGTATTGAATGGTATGATAACCAAGGTAAGAGATCTGAATTTAAACTGCCGGGGTTCCTATCTTTGTGTTTTTCCAATAGCTCTTAGACTAACCTATCTTATTCTACTGTAAAATGGGAATAATAATGATAATTATCTCATAGGCCTCGCATGCATTAAATAAAAACATTTATATCCAGACCTTAACATAAAATTTTTTAATTGTTGTCTATTATTAGAGAAACAACCTCTAACTATGTTTACAAGTTATTTCTTAAATAAAATGAAAAATGAATACTACATTTTCTCTTATATATGAAATTTTGCCAAGTTCACTTTAAATTGAAATTTTATAGATTAAAAATCCTGTTTTCCCATTGATTTACTTGCCAAAATAGAGTTAATGACCAAGACAAAATAATTTACTAATGTAAGTAAAGTTGGTAAAAGCAATGAGTGTTATTAATACAATTTATTCTTGGTCTTATCTACCATGTCTATTTTAGCAGTTTTGTGTTCACAATTCTGAATATATAACCTCATATAACTGAAAATATGAAAAATCCAAAGTTAATAGATATTTATTGATACTCCACCTAATTACACAAAACATCTGATTCCATTGAAATAATAAAAATATTACTTTTTAAAAATATAAAAATATCACCAAAAAATGGTGATGGCATAATAATAATAGGCGACTATAACTGGGAAAATGTGATTTGTAATAAAATAGAAATATAAGTAGAAATATTAAATAGGTTCAGAAAATAAAGCCTGTGTCAATATACACAGATGTGAGGAACACAGTTCTTAAGCATCATCATAATATTATTGAGACATCAATATGAATCTTAGGAAGTAATAATAATAATTATAGCTAATGTTATAGTTAATTATACTTGTAAGCTACAACTTACAGATAGGTTAAATGCCCCTCCCCTTTATTTTAAATTCATGAAAACATATATTAAATAAATTAATTATATTTTTTTCTTCCCTGAAATAAATTGGTTGTACTTATTAAGAAAACCCATTAATCATGTTTAGCCGGTTGCATTTTGTTTAATATAAAGGTCATTCAGTTAATTAATAGCCTACAAAATTGAAGACAGACAATTCTAAATGTGATCGTGTGATTTTTGAGTTATCTAAGGATGTGTAACAAACTCCTCAAAACTCACTGGTTCAACACAACAGTCATTTATCTCTCCATGATTCTTCACTTTGGGTCGGGCTTGTCAGGGACAGATTGTGTGTGCTCTGTGTGGTGTTAAGATGTTGGCTAAGATGCTCAGTTGGTCCTGGAGGTTGTGTGCCTTCACTCACATGCCTAGCATCTCAGCTGGATTGCTGGAATGCCTGGAGTAGTCTGGGACTCTCTCTTCACCTAATTTGTCTTCCATCCTGCAGTCTCTACTAGTGGTCTTGCTCTCCAGTAGGGAATCAGAATTCTTTATGTGACAACTGACTTCTAAGGTAAGATGGGAAACTCCAAGGCATCTTAACATCTAAGCCCTGAGGTCACACATTATTTTCACACATCCTATTGATTAAAAGAGGTCTCTAGGAAAGCACAGATTCAATGGGAGAGGAAGGAATTCTTGTTCTTGATAGGACAAGAAGCCCCAGAATACAGGTACATGCAGGTATGGAAAGAATTATTGCTGGTCATTATGTAGATACCTCATTAGATTGTTCAGTATAAAATTTTTAATGTATTTAAAAATTAGCATATAGTTTGAGATTAATGAAACATGTTTGCCTGTGAGAAAATGACATTGCATTTATTTTCAGCTCCCCTCTCATTTCTTGAAACTTTGTATTAATTTATATTCTATTATCTATATGTGGGTCATGACTGAACTATGTTTCTTTGGAGCTCTGTGGTATTACGTTAGTTTTTCATGTATAACTTTTTAACTGCCATGGGGAGAAGATAATAGATTTCATTTTATAAAGAATAATTCACATAGGTGCTATTGCAGTTCCGACTCTCTATCTGTAGATAGTTTGTTATGATTGCTCTTCAAGCCAACTGCAATGGGGAAGTGAAGGAAGTAGAACTAAGCTGAGGAAGTTCACCCATGATATAGTCACACACCAGAGATTCAGCAGATACTATCAGTAGATGAGGAGCTGGATGGAAAGTATCTTTAATATAGTCAAGCTAGTTCAACTGTTATGCTGCTGCCCTGAGTGGTCATTATATGTGATTGTCCTTGAACAAGGGAAATATTTTCAGCTGAAGGCAAATTCCAGCGAGAGACTCAGCTGAGAGTTTTTGTCTGCCAAGACTTCAAACAAATGGGGGATGCATATTTCAGTCCTAGAAGGGGAGATCATCTCCTGGGAGTTCATACCATACTGTGCGCTACAGGAACAAAGAGTTAGCCTAAAGAATTGATCCAATGTGTGTAAGGAGTTAGCATACATTTATTCCACCATATTGCACTGCCAATAATAGTAAAATAAGACACCAAATATAGCACATTCATATTAAAATGTAAGACAGTAAAAGACTTCAACTATGAAGTTGGCTTACTTCTTTGAGTGGAAGCCTAATATAGTAATCATGGTAACTAGAGTAATATCTCAATCTTTTTTGTTTTTTTTTTTTTTAGTCAATGGTGGTAAGCAGTGAGAGAAAAAATTAATTTTCAAAATTGTATTTCATAACTCAAAATTGTTTATTCTACTACTACAAAGAATCTTTGGGGTAAAAATAAGAGGAAAAAAACTATTTCACACAAGAAATTAAATTCCATTACATAACGCTGAGGTTTTACAGGTGATACAAGTAGCTAAGCCTATATTTTCTTTGTTATAATGCTTTGTTATGCTTTGTTCCTTATGATTCAATATCTTATGATTAAATGGTTTAAGTTACATTACTTATGTTAGACACATTTGCTATAATAAACAATATTGCCTATCTAATAAAATGTTGATGCTATCAAATTTTTTAAATTATCAGGGTCAAAAGTATGGCTTCTCTGAAAGAATTAGGAAAAGAAATTGAATACAACTAAGAAGCACTTATATCTTCCATGAATAATCAATGTAGTTACTTATGGTATTAATTAAAAGGAAAATTAATTTATTAAATGTCAAATACATACAGCTAACATTATACTTAATGTTGAAACTGACTGTTTTCCCCTCACAGTAAAAATAAGTCAAAAGTGTTTTCTCTCAACATTGTTACACAAAATAATACTGGAAGTTCTAGTTAAAACAATAAGGAAAGAAAAGAAAAGCCATACATAATAGAAAGAAAGGAATAAAACTGTCATATGTGCAGATGATATGATGGTCTACTTAGGTTATCCCAAGAATTTACAAAAAAAAAAACCTACAATTGTTAAGTGAACTTAGCAAGGCCACAGGATACAAGATAAATGTACAAAAATCAATTGTATTTTTATATACTTGCAATGAACCTGCAATTCACTAAAATTAAATTTTTAATATCATTTACAACCTCTCAAGAAGCTGAAATACTTAGGTGAAAATCTAGGAAAACATGCATAGAACTTGTATGCTGAAAACCATACAATACTAACAGAAGAAATGAAAGAAGACCTAAATAAATGGAGAAAAATTCCATGTTCATGGAGCTAAATTTTTTGTAAAATAATAAAGTAGGAGGAGTGTCATCAGCAACATGGCAGAATGAACTGTTCCTTTTATCTCTCCCCTTTTGACCTGAAGCTAAATGGACATTCACTGACCAACAGAAGATACCCACACAGCACAACAGGGCACCTCAAAGACCCACGGAGCTAAGCATCTCAAGGTGGATAGACTGGGCCCCAGGAAGTAGCAGAGATAGGTGAGCATTCCTCTACCCTTCCCCTGTGTGTGCATGAGAATGCTTTTCCAGCCAGTGGGAGTGCTCATAGTGCTGCTGTGGTTCCACAACTGGGAGTGCACCTTGGTCAAACTGTAAGAAGAGGCATTGGCAGCCCTGAGCCCATGTGCAAATGCTTTCCTGGCCAGCAGGAGAGGTCACCATGCCACTGTGGCCCCAACAAGTGGCCCAGACTCCGATTCCATGAAGAAGCCCTGACCACCAAGCACGGTGGTTGGAATGACCATAAGAAGAGACAGCAGCAGCCCTGAGCCCATGTGCGATCACTTTCCCAGCCAGTGGGAGTGCCTGTTGTACCACTACAACTTCCAGTAGACAGGTGGGATCAGAGACACAGCTCCTGCTTCCTCCCAGTGGTAGCAGGTGGAATCTGCAACCTGATACTACCACAAATGTTCTGGCAAAGGATTAGTTCATCAAACACAATGAGAAACTACAGCAACAATTCAGAGCAGAAGGAAAATGACAAATGTCCAGAAACCAATCCTGAAGTCACTGAAATTTACAGTCTAAATGACATAGAATTCAAAATTTCTGTCATAAAGAAACTCAATGAGTTATAAGAAGACTCAGAAAGATAGTTTGGTGAGCTGAGGACTAAAATTAATGTGAAGAAGGAATACTTCACCAAAGAGATTGAAGTAATAAAAAAAAAAGCAGAAATTCTGGATATGAAGAACATAATTAATGAAACAAAAAATAACCTAGAAAGCTTAAAAAATAGAGCTGATGTCATGGAGGGAAGAATTAGTGATTTTGAGGATAGAAATATAGAAATGCTTTAGGTGGAGGACAGAGAACTAAGATTTAAAAAAAATAAAGGAATTCTTCAAGAAATATCCAAATCAATTAGGAAAAGCAACATGAGGATTATAAGTATTAGTGAGATAGAAAAAAGGAAGAAAAGAGCAGAGAGCTTAGTCAAAAAATAATAGCTGAGAACTTTCCAAACCTGGGGAAGAAACCAGACTTACAAATACCTGAAACCAATAGAACTCCTAATTGCACCAATGCTAAAAGACCTTCCCCAAGGCATATAATAGTAAAAGTGACAAAAGTCAATGACAAAGAAAAAAAAAATTAAGAGCAGCAAGGCAGAAGAAAATAACCTGCAAATGGAACTCTTGTCAGGTGTTCAGTGGATTTCTCAATAGAAACCTCACAGGCTACCAGAAAATGGAATGGTACTATTCAAAATACTGAAAGACAAAAACCTATGACAAAGAATATTCTATCCAGCAAACCATCCTTCAGATATGATGGAGAAATAAAAACTTTCCCAGGTAAACAAAACTGAGGGAGTTGATCGCCACTAAGCCTCCCCTTCAAGAAATGATCAAGGATGCCCTCATACATGAAACAAAAAGGCAAAGGTCTACAAAGCTTTGAGGAGGTGATAAATAGATAAATTCAGAAAACTGAAGCTATCTTTCAGAACAGGGTAGCAAATACTTAATTATAATTAAAAGAGAATGTGAAGGAGACCATCAAAAGTAACTAGAAGCACTTCAACTTAGTCACAAACTCACAAGACAAAACAGAAAAATTTGTGACAACAATAACTCAGAAGGGGAAGAGGAAGGGAATGGAAGTTTCTTAGGATAGTGGAGATAAGAGGATATCAGAAAATGGACTATCTCATCTACAAGATCTTTTATGCAAACCTCATGGTAACCACTAAATAAAAAATCAGTGCAGAACCACAATTCATAAAAAAGAGAAAACATCCACAGTAAATAACCAAAATTAAATGGCAGTCAGAAATACAAAGGAAGACAAACAATGGAAATATAGAACAACTAGAAAACAAGAGATAAAATGGCAATATGAAGCCCTCATATATCAATAATCATGCTAAATGTAAATGGATTGAATTCTCCAATCAAAAGACACGGAGTAGCTGGATGGGTTAGAATACAAGACCTGACAATATACTGCCTCCAGGAGACACGTCTCTGCTCTAAAGACAAACATGGGTTCAGGATGAAGGGATGGAAGATGATACTGAAAGTAAATGCCAAACAAAAGAAAGCAGGTGTTGTCATACTTATATCAGACAAAGCAGACTTCAAGTTAAAAAAGACAATGAGAGACAAAGAGGGACAGTATATAATGATAAAAAGGACATTCCACAAGGAGGGCATAACACTTATGAACATATATGCACCTAACACAACAGCACCAAAGTACATAAAGCAACTATTAACTGATCTAAAAGGAGAAATTAAGAGCAACACAATAACAGGAGGAGACCTCAGCACCCTGCTTAAATCAATGGACAGATCATTGAGAGAAAGTCAACAAGGAAATAGTGTATTGAAATGAAACACTTGGTAAGATGGACATAGTAGGTATATAGAGAGCATTCCATCCAAAACTAGCAGAATACATCTTCTTCTCAAGTGCACATGGAACATTCTCAAAGATAGACCATATGTTGGGAAACAAGGAGAGCCTCAATAAATTTAAGAATATTGAAATCATGTCAAGCATCTTTTCTGACCACAATGCTATTAAGCTAGACATCAACTCCAAGAAAGAAACTGAGAAAATCAGAAATATGTGAAGACTAAACAACATGCTACTGAACAACCATAGGATCAAGGAAAAAATCAAATGAGAAATTTAAAAATACCTGGAGAAAACAAAAATGAAAATACAATATAGCAACTCTTATGGGATACAGTAAAAGCAGTTATAAGAGGGAAATTCATAGCAATACAGACCCATCTCAACAAACAAGAAAAATTTCAAATAAGTAATCATAAACTACACCTAACAGAGTTAGAAAAAGAAGAAGAAACAAAGCCCAAACTCAGCAGAAGAAGAGAAATAATAAAAATTAGATCAGAAATAAATGAAATTGAGATTAAAAAAACAGTAGAAAGGAAAAGTGAAACTAAGAGCTGGTTCTTCAAGAAGATAAACAAAATTGACAAACCCTTAGCCAGACTCACTAAGAAAAAAAAGAGACAAGGCTCAAATAAATCAAATTAGCAACAACAGATACCACAGATATTCAAAGGATTATAAGAGAATACCATGAAAAACTATATGCCCACAAATAGGATAACCTAGAAGAAATGATGGATTCTTAGACTCATACAACCTCCTAAAAATTAATCAAGAAGAAATAGAGAATCTGAATAGGCCAATCACAAATAAAGAGATTGAAACAGTAATCAAAACCTCCCAAAAAACAAAAGTCCAGGACAAGATGGCCTCTCTGGAGAATTCTATTAAACATTCAAAGAATTGGTACCTATAATTCTCAAACTATTCCAAAATACTTAAGGAGACAGAACGATTACTAACTCATTCTATGAGGCCAATATCTCTCTGATCCCAGTGCCAGACAAGGAATACAAAGAAGCAAAATTACAAGCCAATATCACTGATAAGCATAGATGCAAAAATCTTCAACACAATATTGGCAAACCTAATACAGCAAACATTAAAACATCATACACTTTGATCAAGTGGGATTTATACCAGGGCTGCAACAATAGTACAACACCTACAAATTAATCAACATGATACACCACACTAAGAAAAGGAATAAAAATCACATAATCAGCTCAATAGATTCACAGAAAGTATTTGAAAAGATCTAACATCCATGTATGATAAAAACTCTCAAATAAAATTGACAGAAGGAAAGTACCTTAATGTAATAAAGACTATATATGATAAACACACAGCCAACATCACACTCAATGGTGAAAAACTGAAAGCCATCCTCTGAGACAGGAATGAGACAAGGGTGCCCACTCTCACCACTCCTATTCAACACAGTACTTAAGGTTTTGGCCAAAGAAATTAGGCAAGAAAAAGAAATAAAAGGAATCCAAATTAGAAAGAAGGAAGTGAAATTCTGCAGGTGACATGATTCTTTATATAGAAAACCCTAAAAAATCCATCAGAAAATTATTAGAAATAATTAACAACTACAGCAAAGTTGCAGCATACAAAATGAACCTACAAAAATCAATTGCATTTCTATACACTAATAACAAACCAGCAGAAAGAGAAGTCAAGAATACAGTACTATTTACAAACACAACAAAAAGAACAAAATATCTATGAATAAATTTAACCAAGGACATGAAAGACCTATATGCTGAAAACTATAAGCCATTATTGAAAGATATTGAGGAATATATAAAGAAATGGGAAGATATTCTCTGGTCATGGGTTAGAAGAATCAACATAGTTAGAACATCCATTCTACCTAAAGCAACCTACAGATTCAGTGCAATCCCAATCAGAATCCCAGTGATGTTCTTCACAGAAATAGAGCAAAGAATCCTAAAATTTATGTGGAACAACAAAAGACCTTGAATAACCAAAGCAATCCTGAGAAAAAGGAACAAAGCTGGAGGCATCACAATCCCTGACTTCAAAATATCCTACAAAGGTATAGTAATCAAAACAGCATGGTACTGGCTCAGAAACAGACACACAGATCAATGGAACAGAACTCAAAGCCAGAAATAAAAGCACACAGCTATGCACAGTTAATCTTTGACAAAGGAGACAAGAACATACAGTGGAGAAAAGGAAATTCTCTTCAATAAATGGTGTTGGGAAAACTGGACAGTCACATGCAAAAGAATGAAAGTAGACCATTATCTTGCACCATAAAAAAAATGGACTCAAAATGGATTAAAGTCTTGAATGCAATATCTGAAATCAAAACTCCTAGAAGAAAATATAGGCAATACACTATTTGACATCAGTTGTGGCAGCATCTTTTCAAATACCACATCTAGTCAGGCAAGAGAAACAAAAGAAAAAATTAACAAATGGGACTACATCACACTAAAAAGCTTCTGGAAAGCAAAGGAAATCATGAATAAAATGAAAAGACAACCCACCAATGGAAGAAAATATTTGCAAATCATATATCCAACATGTGGTTCATTTCCAAAATATATAAAAGACTTATACAACTCAACAACAAAAAACCAAACAAGCTTATCAAAAAATGGGCAGAGGATATGAGCAGATATTTTTCCAAAGAAGATATACAGGTGACCAACAAGCACATGAAAAGATTTTCAACATCACTAATTATTATGGAAATGCAAATCAAAACTACAGTGAGATATCACCTTACACCAATCAGAATGGCTATAATTACCAAGACAAAAAATAACAAATGTTGGAAAGGATGTGAAGAAAAGGGAATGCTCATACACAGCTGGTGTGAATGCAAACAGGTGTAGCCACTATGCAAAACAGTATGGAGATTTCTCAAAAAAGTAAAAATAGAAATACCATAAGATCCAGCTATCCTACTACTGGGTATTTATCCAAAGAACTTGTAATGAATGATCCAAAGAGATTTATGCATCCCTATGTTTATTGCAGAAGAACCAAGACATGGCAGCAACCCAAGTGGCCATCAACTGATGTATGGATAAAGAAGATACTTTGTATATACATACAATGGAATACTACTCAGTCATAAAAAAGACAAAATTGTTTTTTGCAACAACATGGATGGATCTTGAGGATATGATGTGAAGTGAAATAAACCAGAGAGAGAAAGACAAATACTGCATGATTTCACTCATATGTGGTAAATAAGCAAACACATGGATAAAGAGAACAGATTAGTGGTTACCAGAGGGGAAGGGGGCTGGGAGGCGAGAAAAGTGGGTAAAAGGGCATATATGTATGGTGATTGATAAAAATTAGACTACTGGTGGTGAGCACAATGCATTCTATATAGAAAGTGATAAATAATAATGCACACCTGAAATTTCACAATGTTATAAACCATTTAGATCTCAATAATATAATTTTTTTTAAAAAGGAATACACAAGGAGAAATTACACTACCCAATATTAACAACTACTATTCAGCAACAGTAATATATACTCAGTGCTATCATTGGAAGGATAGACACATAGATGACTAACGAAATAGAGAAGCCAGAAATAGACCCACACAAATATAGCCAACTGATTTTGACCAAGTTTCAAAAGAAATGCAATGGAGGAAAGATTGCTTTTCAACAAATGATGTTGGAGTAACTGGATATCTGTAAGCCAAAAATAAAACAACCTCACACCTTATGCAAAAATTAATTTAAAACGGATCATAGACTCAAATGAAAGATGTAAAAGCATAAAACTTTTAGAAGGTATCATAGGAGAAAATCTTCTGGACCCAGGACTTGGTGAGGAATTATGTCTGTACATAGTAGAAAAAGCATGATTCATAAAAGAAAAAAATCTATAAGTTAGACTTCATCTGAATTAAAAACTTTCTGTTCTGCTAAAGACTCTGTTAAGGGGATAAAAAGACAAATTACAAACTGGGAGAAAATATTTCTAAACCGTTTATCTAACGTGAACTAGTACCTATAATATATAAAGAATAGTAAAAATCCAACAATCCAATCTGAGAATAAGCAAAAGACATGAAGAGATATTTGACTCAAGCAGCAGAACATCCCTCAATAGGTTATGCTTAAACAAACCATGGTATGTCCATACCGTGAATACTACTCGGCAATGAAAAGGAATGAACTTTTGATTCACTCAACTTGGATTAATCTCAAATTCACTATACTGAGTAAATACAATAAATATCAAAAGATCAAATACTGTGTGCTTCCATTTATATAACATTCTCAAAATGCCAAAATTATTGACATGGAGATGAGATTATTGATGGTAAATCATCCTGGGCTTCATGTACTGTAAATATAGTTTAACAAAAACACTAGATTGTGAATCTAGTAATAGAAACTTAACATTTCTTATTTACTGAGAAATGGGGTGGAATGTGAAGTTGAAGGGATTTGCATTCTCCTAAAAAAGAGTAGCATGAGGGAGATGTTTTTGGTGATGGAATAGTTCTGTATCTTGATTGTGATGGTTATTACACAAATCTATCTATATACACACATTGTGAAAACATCAGTTTCCTTGCTTTTTTACGTTGTGCTATAATAATGTAAGATGCAAACGTTGGGGGAAACTGAGTGAAGGAGCAGGAGTTCACTATTATCTTTGGAACTTCCTGTGAGTCTATAATTTTTTTGGAAATAAAATGTTTAAAAAAATCAAATAAATGGCTTTTATTCTGACCAAGATGAGATAACAGAAACCAGATTTACTGCTGCCTGAAACAGTTTCAAAATGGACAAAGTATGTGAGACAACAGCTGTAAGACACTGGACAGCTGACAATAAAGAACAGAGATTACTGCGAAGAGAAGCAAATGAATAAAACTCTATAACTGTCCCCATTGTCTCAACTGCCTTGAGACAGTTTCTAGGAAATGATGCTGGGGGCATATTGGTGGAGGGAACCCAGGCTAATCTTGGTACCCTCCTTGAGTTAAGGAGACAGGGCCAGAGAAGCCAAGGCAGCACGGTTTCCCAGGCAGAATTCTGAAGAGAGCCCTGAATTAGAGAGAGCACTCAAGACCAGCATAAAATTCTCTTTGTGAATTAGACTGGGTACAGATTAACCCATGGGTGTTAGGAGACTGTTACATGTAGTTAAAGACACAATACTAAAAAAGACTAGGGGTAACAGTGCCTGTTGCTTACACAGTTCTCAAAATAGTGATCATTCCCACCACTCAGATTGGAACGCTTCAGGATTCACAGGGCTTTAGGTAGAGCACCAAATGGGGTCTTGCCAAAGCAACAGGGAATAATTAGTCCTAGACTGACCAGGCCCACAAATCTTAAAAGGAAGACTCAAACAGATCAAACTTTTCCCAAGTGACTAACCTACATCCCATAACGAAGCTAAACAATACATGTAGGAATACTGAAATATCCAGCACCAAATGAGAAAAAAAAAATCATAATACTTGGCAATCAATGAAAAATTATTTGGTATGCAGCAAAGCAAAACAACGAGTCCCATAATGAGATAGTAAACCAATCAAATGAAACTGACTCAGAACTAACACAAATGTTAGCAAAACTCAGTAGGAGGTTTAAAGTTCAGTCCCCCAAGGGATAGGAAGCAGAGAACTATTCAATCTTCAAAAATAATTTCTTGGTATGTAATTTACAAATATAATTACATAACAAACATACTTCACAATGAAATATTATTTTTTTCCCTTGATATCAGGAAATATGACAAGGATATTTACCATTACCACTTTCACTCAGCATTGTATTACAAAATGGTACAAGCATTCAGTTATAAGATGAATAAGTTCTGGGGATTTAACATCCAGCATGGTAACTATAGTTAATAATAATATTTTGTATACTTGAAATTAACAAAGAGAGTAGATCTTAAGTGTTCTCACCAGACACATACAAAAGGTAACTAGGGGAGGTGATAGAAATGTTAACCAGCTTGATTATGGTAATTATTATACAAGGTATACATATATCAAAATACCATGTTGTACATGTTAAATATATACAACTTTTTAATTTTCAATCATACCTCAATAAAGATGGAAAAAACAAAACAAACAAAAAATATTTTGGATGTCCTATCCTGGGCAATAAGGCAAGTAAAAGAAACAGAAATTATGCAGATTTCAAAGAATGAAATAATATTTTCATTATTCAGAGATAACAAATGTGTACATAGAAAATATAAATGAATCAACAGGTAATTTATTGGAATTAATCTAATGAGTGACTTTAACAAAGTCACTGCACATAAGGTTAACACAAAATATCTAATTATATTTTTATATATTAGCAACAAAAGATTAACAAAATTTAGGGGAGAGTGATTGTATTTGCAAATATATTTTAAAGCATTAGGACCTAAGAACAAATCTAAAGGAAGATGTACAAGACTCTGAAATTGTAAAGTTACATGTATATAATCTTTCATTATATATATTTTATATATTTTGAGTTTTTGAGGAAGATTAGCCCTGAGCTAACATCTGCTGCCAAACCTCCTCTTTTTGCTGAGGAAGACTGGCCCTGAGCTAACATCCATGTCCATCTTCCTCTACTTTATATGTAGGACGCCTATCACAGCATGGCTTGCCAAGCAGTGCCATGTCCGCACCCGGCATATGAACCGGCGAACCCCAGGCTGCCAAAGCGGAATGTACAAACTTAACTGCTGTGCCATCTTGCTGACCCCCATATTTTATACTTTATTATATATATAATCTCTGAGAACAGTTAAAGGAAACCTTAATTAAATTAAAAGATTTCTGATTTGATGGATTAAAGGTGTCAATGCTGTTAACGTGTGAATTGTCACCAAATCAATCTATATATTCAATGCAAATCCAATATGATCCTGAAGTCCTTTTGAAATTGACAAGCTTGTACTGAAATTTAGATGGGAAGACAAAATGATAAAGACAATATTGTAAAGAAATAAATTTTAAGAATATACACCATGAGATATTGAGACATTTTTAATAACGTTGGATAAATTAATGCAGTTGGTGCAAAGGAAGACAAATACACAAATGGAACACAGCATGGTATTAAGAAACAGATCCACTTTTTAAAGGCTGAATAATATTCTATTACATATACATATACTTATATACACATACCTCAAATTATCACGTGGCATACCTTAAATCTATAGATTTTCACTGTCAATTATGCCTCAGTAAAGCTGAAGAAAAAAGAAACATACCTATATATATAATATAGTCAATTCATTTAAAATATTTTCATTGTCATTTTGTGAGGAAATATATTTTTCAGTTAATGATGGTGGGTCAATTTGATATTCTTATGTTCATTGACCATTATAATATTCCCTTTTGAGTTTCTTTCCCCCCGATTTTTCTATTTGGCTGTTTGCCTTTTATTCCTTTTTTTGTTTTTTGGATTTATAGTTAGTTTTAACTTAATATGTTGTAGATATGATATTATGTGGTGACTTTTCCCTATTGAGCCTACCGTGTCAAATTTTCTGGCCCCTGGATAAGAGTGGAGGCTCAGCTTGCTGCTGAACCCTATTAATACTACCCTGGGGACATTTTGGAACGTGCCAACTGCTTCCTTGGGACAGGGTGGAGTTGTGGAAGACCAACTTACCCCTCAGCCCTGCTGAAGCCTTGGAGTGGGGGGTGCATTTGTTCCATTGGTGTTAAGATGGAGAGGGCAAGTATTGGCCAAAGGATTTTCTGTTGTTTGCCATTCTCATTTCAAGCCTTAGGCTTGGGTGAACAAATTTTTCTTGGATTTTGTTTCTTTTGGCCTTTAGTCTGTGCTTGTTCCAGTTTAAAGGATTTGGAAGTATCCTTCCCTGCATATATGGGAGGCACTAAGGAAAGCCAGGGAAACCACTGCCATGTTGTCCCAGGTCATAACTTCCACAGAAGTTGCCTTCTTTCCACTTTCAGAGACTTCCTATCCTTGCTTTTCTTGTTATATCCGGAGTGTTTTAGTTGTATACGTGAGATCTGTGAGAAATGAGGCTTCTCCAACTTGGTGGGAACAGAAGTCAAGATGAAATTTTGAGGAAGTTTTGTGTAACCTTTGTTGAAAGGAAATTGGTAGAAGAAAATTTGATGTTCAGAAATTTTACATAATTTCAAATTTATAATTTTTTTCTATACTGAATTCCATGAATTGTTAAATATCCTTCTTTGATTTTTAAATCAAGCATCATTCCCTTTAGGGGTAATTTCAAAACAGTGCTTTCCCTGGATTAACACATCTTTTTCAGATATATTTATCCAATGTTAATTTTCCACAAAGAATACATTGCTATGTTTCTCTCTTAAGCAAAACTTTGGCATACATTTGTAGACAACATCTTCTCTTCTGAATTGTTGCTATTAAGGTAAAAGTATATGCCTTAGGCGATTTCAGTTAAATTCTACTAATGAGTGATTTGGCTTTATTATTTTTTTTAAAGGACAAGATCTGTGAACGTAGTAACAAACAAAGCCCATGTTATATTTGAGAATAAGAAATTTCTTCACATATATAATAAAAGTTTTACTTTTTTCATGTCAATTTAGAAATACACTGGAACCTTCCATAATTCATACATTAAGAACAGTAATCTCAAAACCTAATACGCTCTTTTTTAGGTGATATGAACCCATGCTTTATCAAGTGAAAATAGAGATCCTGTTTCCATGATGAGTATTGGAGTTCTTTCTTTTTTTATTTTCACTTTATATCAATAGTTTTTGCACTATATAATGAATCCAGAAGTTTAGAATTAAACTTACTCTGACACATAGCTTGGGATCCTGATTCCCATCTACATAATTGATTCATTATGACAGCTTGAATCGTTATAGGGAATTTGACCTTATCTGACATAAATGAGTTTTCTTTTTCTTAAAGCTGTATCCTAATCAGTGGTGAACCGATAAAAAGTTGATGGAATACTAAGTCCATGCAATATATAGGGAGCTTATGTGAAGGACAGAAGCAGTAGAAAAATTAAGGAACTCGGTTGCTGTATTTCAGTTTCTCATTTTTCTATTTAAACTCAAGGGTTTAGTAATCCTTGTTCTGGCAACTCAAGTGGGACCAGGGACAAATCTCCTGTACAGAGAGAGAGAGAAAATAGAGAACAGGGAAAAAGAAATACATTTGGAGACAAAATAGCAAAGAACAATCTTGGGGATATGTCTTTAGTTTTGTCTGTTTATAGGTATTCTCTATGTAGTCACTATAGATTTTTAATAAATAATATATTTGCTGTTTTGTTCATATGTATTATATAGAAGTTTAGTTCTTGAAATATAACAGAATTATGATATTCGTTATTGACTTAAAGAATTAAAGTGCTAAACATATTGAATAAAATATAGAATGAGTTAAGATGAAATCTGTGGTTTACCAGAAGACAGCATCAGGCCTCAGAGACATTTGGACTCTTCTCCTGATTGTGTTAGAAGGTTGATATCTAACCTTAGAAAAGCAGATTAACTTCTCTCTCTTTTCCTGGATATGATAGATGATTTAACTAATGTTTCCTACATGCTTTAAATTCTGTGACGTTAATGAAATAGCCTCTTTGACAACTAAATAAATATTTGATGATTGTAGTACAGTAAGCCAATGAGATTAATATAAATAATAATTAAATTTTTCCTGTGGCTATAGGAAATAAGATGCAGAGACATCTTATTTTTTTCTAACAGATACATAGAGAAATATTGATAATATTTTAATGTAAATCCAATTGATTTGCACTTTTGATATTCTTTCAAATTCATAAAATCTTCTTAATTAAATAAAAATAAAGATTCAAAAACTAAAAGAATTTCTTATATCTTGAAACATAGGAGCAAATTTTCTTTTTATATTTTCAACTTACTTTAATCTAATCTCTGAAATAAAACATTATTTTAATACATGATCTATTTAATAAAACATTAAGTGAATAGTTTTTATAATCCAATATCCACCTTAATATGGCAAATTAAAATAAAGATATGAAAAGAATTATCCGTGTATTGAAGAG
Organism: Equus caballus; assembly: GCF_041296265.1. Classification (NCBI taxonomy): domain Eukaryota; kingdom Metazoa; phylum Chordata; class Mammalia; order Perissodactyla; family Equidae; genus Equus; species Equus caballus. The sequence continues at coordinate 116,665,918 of NC_091685.1, read as the reverse complement.
ATTTGTATAGAAAACACAAATAGCTCTAAATGTAAATGGATTTACTTCTGCAGTCAAAAGTCACAGAGTAGCTGGATGGATTAAAAAACAAGACCCAATGACATGTTGACTCCAGGCAACACATTCATTTCTAGGGACAAACATAGGTTCAGAGTGAAGGGATGAAAGATGATACTGCAAGCTAATAGAAAACCAATAAAAGCAGGTGTTGCCATAATTATATCAAACACAGTCAACTTCAAGTTTAAAAAGACAAAGGGAGACATAAAGGGGCAGTATATAAAGATAAAAGGGACATCCACCATGAGGACACAAAACTTATGAATATGTATGCACCTAATACAGGGGCACCAAAGTAAATAAAGGAACTATTAAGTGATCTAAACAGAGAAATTAACAGCAACACAATAATAGGAGGGGACCTCAGCACCCCACTTACATCAATGGATAGACCATCCAGACAGAAGGTCAACAAAGAAACAGTGGACGTAAATGAAACGCTAGACCAGATGGACTTAATAGATATAGAGAGAGAGCATTTCACCCAACAACAGCAGAATGCACTTTCTTCTCAAGTGCATATGGAACATTCTCAAAGATAGACCATTGTTGGGAAACAAGACAAGCTTCAGTAAATTTAAGAAGATTGAAATCATATCAAACATCTTTTCAGATCACAATGCTGTGAAACTAGAAATCAACTACAAGAAAAAAACTGGAAAAGTCAGAAACATGTGGAGACTGAACAGCAGGCTACTGAACAGCCATTTGATCAATGAAGAAATCAAAGGAGAAATTTAGAAATACCTGGAGACAAATGAAAATGAAAATATATCATACCAACTCTTACGGGACACAGCAAAAATGGTCATAAGAGGGAAATTCATAGCAATATAGGCCCACCTCAACAAACAAGAAAAATCTCAAATAAGTAATCCTAAACTGCACCTAACATAACTAGTAAAAGAAGAACAAACAAAGCCAAAAGTCAGCAGAAAGAGGGAAATAAAAATTAGAGCAAAAATAAATGAAATAGAGACTAAAAAAAAAAAAAGCATAAAGGATCAATGAAACTAAGAGTGGGTTCTTTGAGAAGACAAACAAAATTGATAAAACCTTAGCCAGACTCACCAAGAAAAAAAGAGAGAGGGCTCAAATGAATAAAATCAGAAATGAAAGAGGAGAAATTATAATAGATACTGCAGAAATACAAAGGATTATAAGGGAACAATTTGAAAAACTATATGCCTACAAATAGGATAACCTAGAAGAAATGGATAAAAATTCTTAGACTCATACAACCTCCCAAAACTGAATCAAGAAGAAATAGAGAATCTGGAAATGCCAATCACAAATAAAGAGATTGAAGCAATAATCAAAAACCTCCCAAAAAGAAAAGTCCAGGACCAGATGGGCTTCTCTGGAGAATTCTATGAAACATTCAAAGAAGACTTAACACTTATCCTTCTCAAACTACTCCAAAAAATTGAAGAAGATGGAATGCTTCCTAAATTATTCTATGAAGCTGACATTACCCTGATACAAATACCAGACAAAGACAACACAAAGAAGGAAAACTATAGGCCAATATGGCTGATGAACATGACATGCAAAAATCCTCAACAAAATATCAGCAAATCAAATATAGCAACACATTAAAAGGATCCTATGCCAGGATCAAATGGGATTTGTTCCAAGGACACAGGGATGGTTCAACATCCACAAATCAATCAATGTGATACAGCACATTAACAAAATGAGGAAGAAGAATCACATGATCATCTCAAAAGATGCAGAGACAGCATTTAACAAGACTCAGCATCCCTTTATGATAAAAACTCTCAATCAAATGGGTATAGAAGGAAAGTACCGTAACATAACAAGTTCCATATATGACAAAACCACAGCCAACATCATACTTAATGGTGAAAAACTGAAAGCCATCCCTCTGGGGACAGGAACGAGACAAGGGTGCCCATTCTCATCACTCCTGTTCAACATAGTACTGGAGGTTTTGGCCAGAGAAATTAGGTAATAAAAAGAAATAAAAGCAATCCAAATTGGAAAGGAAGAAGTGAAACTCTTGCTGTTTGCAAATGACATGATTCTATACATAGAAAACCCCAAAAAGTTCATCAGAAAACTATTAGAAACAATCAACAACTACAGCAAAATTGCAGCATGTAAAATGAACTTAGAAAAATCAGTTGCATTTCTATATACTAACAACAAACTAGCAGAAAGAGAAATCAAGAATACAATCCCATTTACAATTGAAACAAAAAGAATGAAATATCTAGGAATAAATGTAAGCAAAGAGATGAAAGACTTATACACTGAAAACTATAAGATATTGTTGAAAGATATTGAATAAAATATAAGGAAATGGAAAGACATTCCATGCTCATGGGTTGGAAGAATTAACATAGTTAAAATGTCCATACTACCTAAAGCAATCTACAGATTCAATGCAATCCCAATCAGAATCCCAATGACATTCTTCATGGAAATAGAACAAAGAATCCTAAAATTTATCTGGAACAGCAAAAGACCTTGAATGGCCAAAGCAATCCTGAGAAAAAGGAACAAAGCTGGAGGCATCACAATCCCTGATTTCAAAATGTACTACAAAGGTATAGTAATCAAAACAGCATGGTAGTGGCACAAAAACAGACACACAGATCAATGGAACAGAATTCAAAGCCAAGAAATAAAACCACACATCTATGGACAGTTGATATCTGACAAAGGAGCTAATATCATACAATGGAGAAAGGAAATTCTCTTCAATAAATGGTATTGGGAAAACTGGACAGTCATATGCAAAAGAATGAAAGTAGACCATTATCTTCCACCATACACAAAAATTACCTCAAAATGTATTAACGACTTGAATGTAAGACCTGAAACCATAAAACTCCTAGAAGAAAATATAGGCAGTCCACTATTTGGCATTGATCTTAGCAGCATCTTTTCAAATACCACATCTACTAGGACAAGGAAAACAAAAGAAAAAATTAACAAGTGGGACTGCATCAGACTAAAAACCTTCTGTAAAGCAAAGGAAACAATGAACAAAATGAAAAGACAACACACCAACAAGGCAAAAATATTTGAAAGTCATTTATCCGACAAGGGGTTGATCTCCAAAATATATAACGAACTTGTACAACTCAACAACAAAAAAACAAACAACTCCATCAAAAAATAGGCAGAGGATATAAACATTTTTCCAAAGAAGATATACAGATCACCAACAGGCACATGAGAAGATGTTCAACATCACTAATTATTAGGGAAATGTAAATCAATACTACAATGAGATATCACCTTACACTGGTCAGAATGGCTATAATCAACAAGACAAAAAATAATAAATGTTGGAGAGGATGTGGAAAAAACAGAACCTTCGTACACCTCTGGTAGGAATGCAAACAGGTGTAGCCACTATGGAAAACAGTATGGAGATTTCCCAACAAATTAAAAATAGAAGTACCATACGATCCAGCTATCCCACTACTGGGTATTTATCCAAAGATTTGTAATCAATGATCCAAAGGGATTTTTATGCACCCATATGTTCATTGCAGCATTATTCACAATAGCCAAGACATGGCAGCAAACCAAGTGCCCTTCTACAGAAGAATAGATAAAGAAGATGTGGTACATATATACACTACTCAGCCATAAAAAAAAGACAGAATCCTCCCATTTGCGACAACAGGGATGGACCTTGAGGGTATGATGTTATGTGAAATAAGCCAGACAGAGAAAGATAAATACTGCATGATTTCACTTATATGTACACGATAACAAATACATGGATAAAGAGAACAGATTAGTGGTTACCCCAGGGGAAGGGGATTGGGGAGTGAGCAAAAGGGGTAAAGGGGTACATACATATGGTGACGGACAAAAATTAGACTACTAGTGGTGAGCACAATGAAGTCTATTCAGAAATTGATAAATAATAATGTACAACTGAAATTATGCAATGTTATAAGCCATTATGATCTAATAAAATTATTGGGAAAAAAATCCAAACTTAAATAATGTGTGTAAACAATTGATGCCACTACTTTCACTTGAAGTGTGCTAATATGAATTAGTGAAGTTAGACATTTCCTATTAGATATATAGGATGCCATAAGAGTAAATTGCTACCTGGTCCAGAGTGCATCAAAAAAATAAAACAAGAAGCAATCAACTGACCACAGACTTGACAATGGAAATGAGTTCCAAATAACTAAGTTTCAAACACAGATGTGCATAAAGAAATAACTGTAAACTTTCCTCTTTATTCTTTAAAATGGAAATCTAAAATAGAATCTTTAAAATGGTCAAAAATATCCACCATCTATAACACATATTTGAAAATAATACATTTGACATCAAGAAAATGTCAAACCTGTATAATGTTTTAATTACAAAAAGTTTAAGACTAACCCTTTAAAACTCCAACTTTCCAGTCTATGTGTTTAAATTTCATTAGTAAACTGGAGATAGTAAATAAATGAATATTTAATTTATTACAATTGTAATTATAATTATAGTTATATGATCATGTGCTTGGCTCCTAGATTCTTCATCTTTTTTTCCCTGGACAGAGACAAAAGCAAATGATATTAGAGCCACACAGTGTGAATTCCTGATTAATTTTAAATGCTGTGTGTACTCTCAGTTTTGAATTTTTTATTTCTATAAACTAAAAGTTGGATGCAGTTATTAATATAGCAATGGTTTAGATTCATGATTTGTCTTGGGAAAGTACACCTTTAAAAATGATTTTAGGAACCTGTAAACCTGCTGTTAAAAGTAACACCATAGAGGGCTGGCCTGGTGGCACAGTGGTTAAGTTTGCGCACTCCGCTTCAGCCGCCGAGGGTTCAGATCCCGGGTACAGATCTAGCACTGCTCAACAAGCCATGTGGTGGTGGCATCCCACAGAAAATGGAGGAAGATTGGCACAGATGTTAGCTCTGTGACACTCTTAATCAAGCAAAAAGAGGAAGTTTGGCAACAGATGTTAGCTCAGGGCCAATCTTCCTCATAAAAAAATAAAATAAAATAACACACCATCGGCGGCATTAAAACAGAGAACCAAATAGATTTTTACTTCATTAGGAAAATTAAAAGTTAATAATTATTGGTCATATGCATATTTTTCTTATAACTAATCAACCCTATGCTTATGTAATGATTTTCTTAATTTATTAAAGGCATTACTGACTGGCATGAGAATTATCAGTGAGAAATAATGTGCTTCAAATGTATCAAGTGTTGTGAATTGAACAGTTTTATCTTCCACTGACTGCATCTTCACTGTATATATTTACAGAATGACAGTGAGAACTTTCACAAAAGATGCATAGACTAGAATAACATTAAAATGTTCGCTAAAGATAAATCTTTATTTGCTTTTATATAAATTAACATGTATTCTGGTCTAACTCACGGAAGTTACAGTGCTTTGCATTTGACAAAATGCTTACATTCCTCAAAATATCTAGATTTATAGATATATGCTTATTGATAATAAAAAATATAATAAAAAGAAATAGAAATGACAAAATATCTGGCTTATGACATACCATATTTATTAAATATCGGAAATATTAATCTTTAATAAAATTGAAATTTTATTTTGGTGCACTTTCATCCACTGCTGCTCTGAATATTAACTATTAAATAAATGAATAAAATGATTTTTCATTTTTATCTTCTTTCTTATAATTCATCATTTTCTCATTACTTATAGTTATATACTCCATTTACACCATACAGTTAAGGTGGCTCATTTCTCATAACATTTTTATTGAGTTTAAAATTTCTGATCTCAATAGCTATTTCAATTAAATATCTAAGTAACAAGCTGATAGAATTAACTTATCAAATAAACATGCCCCTTAGACAAATAATATATTATTACCTTATATACATACCTAAATGTACCTACGTATCTAAATATACATACACAAAATTATTCTTCTTAATGTATAGATTATTTTAAAATTATAAATTTTTTTTTTAAAGATTGGTACCTGAGCTAACATCTGTGCCAATCTTTTTTTTTCTTCTTCTTCTTCTCCCCAAAGACCCACAGTACATAGTTTATATTCTAATTGTAGGGCATTCTGTTTGTGCTATGTGGGACACCACCTCAGCATGGCTTGATGAGCACTGCCACGTCCACACCCAGGATCTGAACCAGTGAAACCCCGGGCAGCCCAAGCGGAGTGCAAGAACTTAATCACTTGGCCACAGGGCCAGTCCCTAAAATTGTAAAATATTAAATACGTTAGATTTATACTCTTTTCACTGAGTTCGTAGATTACTTGTTGTAAACATTTGGATAATTATACCAAAGTCCATGGCAACCAGAAAAATAGTTGCAAATCTTAGTAGCTCATTTTATCTACTTTTCATTAAAATTGTTAAGACTAAAATTTTAAATTTATTACTCAATACTCAAACATATAATGCCAAGCATCAATGGTGTATTACGAAATTATGAGATCATTGTGAAATATTGGAGTGAATACTGTGAAACAGAGAGTAATCTGAGCTTGAAAACTTGTGCGGTGGTCCTGAGGGAGACACCAGAAGCTTCACTGGATGCGGTTAAAGCTTTCTTGGAGAAAAGTCAGCACGCACATGAATCCCTCATTCCCTTTACATCCTGCCGAGATACCGGTGAGGACAGGAGCCCGGCTGGGTACTGTGGGATTATGCTGCAGCAGACAGAATCCATCGGAGGTGAGCATAAGAGCCCTGTAGCATGGGGAAATGCAAAATCTGGGGTCAGTTGTCAAGTTAAAAAAACGACTTTAGAGTTCATTGTTAATGAGAGTCTGGGAAGTCAGTCTCTTGGACTTTGGGGCCCTTGATCCCATGATATTCAGCTTATCTGTTGATTCCTAACAAACCACTGAAATATTAGAGCACAAAAATAACACCCGTTTTCTCATGCTCATGGAATTTGTGTGTCAAAATTTCAAACAGAGCATAGAGGAGATGGCTTGTCTGTCCTTCATGATTCCTGGGACCTCGGATGGGAAGACTTCAGTGGCTGCAGATGACTCGAATGATTGGGGGCTAGACTTCAATGGAGGGTCCCTCACTCACATATTTGCCACCTGGTCTGGTATAATAAAGAGCCTGACTTCACTTTTGATGTTTGACTTGAGCTACTCACTCCTTCCTTTACTGGGTACCTGCCCTGTTCTCCCAAGAAAGCCTGATTATAGGAGTAATAAGTATTTTCATACACTCATGGTGTATGTGTAGTGTCATCAGTCTCAACATACAAACCAATATTTTGGGGGAAGGAGGGAGTTGACCCTGCTCTCCATGGCCCAAACACGAGATAGCTGCAATGACTCAAAGACCACTTGGCTCAAGATTCTCTAACATAATGACAATAACTGGTCTCTTTGGCTTCTTCACAGCATGGAATCTCATGTTGTCAAACTTCTTTTATGATAACATGGGGATTGGAGAGCAATAGTACCTGAGAACAAGGTAGAAAATTCATTACCTTTTATGACCTTGTCTCAAAAGTCATATAGTGTCACTTCTGTTGCATTGTATTAGTTAAGCAATCACGAACCTGCCCAGATTCAAGGGGAAGGAGCATAAACTCCGTCTTTCAATGGAAGGATTGTTAAAGAATTTGCCATTATGTTTTAAAACATCCATACATGAAAAAGTATGTTTCCACCCAGTGTACCCATAAAGCAGGGAAAAACCTCCTTCTATCCAGATACCTCATTCTCAGGTAATCCCCAGGACACTGTCAATCCTGGGGTCATTGGTTGAGAAAACTTAATAATCTTGCCTGTTTCCACAAAACTGTATGCCTGGCCAACTTTTTAACATCAGAAAGTCAACTTCCTCTGATGGAGTCTCAATTTCTTTACCTGTAGAATGATTATTTTACTTTTGTCCCTTCCATTCACTTCACAAGATTGTACAGCAATGCAGTACTGTGAGTGAAAGTGCCTTAAAATTATAGAGTATTGTGTAGTTCAAGCATTAATGAGTTTCTGGACATCTTTTTGGTGTTGTTAATTATGAATTATGTTTTAGCATCATGATAAATAGAAATTAACAAGATGTGATATTTTCACCGTAAAAGCGCAAAGCCCCTAAGAGAAGACAAACATAATAATCATAATTTAAGATGGAATATCATAAGTGCTTTTATATGATAATTATTTTGATAAGTTGTGCTGAATGAATGATGACAGCAAGAAGCTCTAGAACCATTTCATGTATAGTAAGTGAAAACTATATAGTATTTCTACAGATCATGCAAAATTGCTATGAACAGATACATGAGAAATATATCTTTTTTATTCATATATTTTATCTAGAACAATAAAGTAGTAATATGCCGATATTATAAATTATACATGATTTTTTTGTACAACTAATTAGATTTAAGACAAAATTATGAGAAGAATTCTCTTCTGGATTTCAAACTATGTAATATTTATTAGTAGCATATATGAAAAGGACAAATAAAAATCTTTGTACAATTTGTAGACTAAAATATAAAAGTAATATGCTCTATAAATTTCGATGACTTCTTGCATACTTATATAGACATATACCTTAATTTATATTTCTCATTTCTGTGCTTTATTTTTCTCTGGAGTCAAACTTAATCACTCAAGAAATAAAGTTGGGAGAGAGTATTGAACTTGTAAGCATAGTTATAACATCAAATTTTACTCATATATATTTCTACAACTAATATCTTGACAAATAAAAATCAAGTTCCAGAATTTAAATAAAAATAATCATCACAATGTATTAAATCATGGAGAATAATAATCAAGAGAGGGAAAAGAGACCTTTTTTTCACTGTATATTAAGTTCCTGTGGTGCTATCATGTTAAAAAAAAAGGCTAAGAAAATTTTTAAGGAGATCCCATAAAACAAGAATAAAACTTTTTCCTAACTTCTAATTTCACAAGTAAATTATTTTCAACTTTTAAGAAACATCAATTTCTGATGCTCTTTAAAATACTGAAGATCATAAAGGAAAGAAAATCTAAAATTGTTTTTATGAAGCAAACACAGAGAACAAGAACCCAAAATCCAAAGCAAAAGTGCAACAAAAATGGAAAGCTATGGGCAAATGGTATTTCTGAATATCTGTGCAAAACAGCAGTGATTCTCTTATACTGTTGCTAGGAGAGTGAATTTTTACATGTTTTAGAGAATAAATTCTCAAAATTCAACTCATTCAAAATTTTGAAACTTTTAATCAAATGAACTTCTAGACATTTTCCTAAATGAGATACTATTTCAAAACGTTAAGGAAGTTCAGTTTAGCATTGCTTGTAATTGCAAACACAGGCAACTGGAAATAACCATCAGTAGTGACAATTGCATCAATATACCTCATTCATGGAATGATATGGTATGCTCCTGCTAAAATAGATTAGGTAAATCTATATGCATTTGTGTGGAAGATGTTCAAGATGGATTGATCTAAGGAAAGATGCTTTTATTGGATAAGCCCAAGCTCTAAGTTTATCAGGTCAAGGATGTGTGTTTTCTGTGGCCACGTGCAAAAGAAAAGATGCTAGAAGGTTGCCCTTGGCTCTCTCCTATCTTATTCTGTTCACCTTGAGAGGCAATAAGACTTGCATTTAAGGCAGCTGGGAGTGGGCAAAGAAATCCTGCAGAGTCCAGAAGACATCTGAAGTTACTAGTTAGAGTGAGATGTATTAGTTCATGTCAAGAATCTAGAAAGGAGAGAGCCCCTAAAAGAGAAAGGAGAATCTCGAACACGTGGCAAGCCCAGAGAACAGTGATTCATGATGTAGACCTACTCCGTACCCTCTTTCATCCTTCAGAGTCAAAATATGTGAGTTGCAAAGTGGAGGAGGCGGAGAAGACAGAGGAAGCCTAAACTCTCACTATGCCAACTATAGTCTTCTTGAGCACAATAGTTACAAGCTAAGGGAAGGAATATGATTGACATATCAAATCCAGAGTTTTGATCATTATATGAAAATGGATATTCTGGTTATTGACCTGTTTCTTCACTTAAATGAGCATAGTAATTTTTAATTCCTAAGAGTAACTAAATTTAATGTTATCAAATCTTCGTCCTAGGGGTAGGAAAACAAAAACCAAATGTAATTCACAGTATATAAATTCTAAGTGACCAGGAGAATAAAAATAACGTTCTTTCATAATGATAGCCTGTGGCTCTCGCTTGATGAACATAGAATTTACATACATATGTGTGAACAAATACATCACATGTCAATAAAAATGGCGGACTTATAACGATATGTCTTCTATATCTATCTATAAGGCTGTGTTGATACTTATTTTTAGAAGAATAAACATCTCTGGAGTTTTGGATAAGCAGCAGTATGGAAGTTGAAAGGATAGAACTTGTAGTTTTTTTCTATATAATTGTAAACTGTTTAAGTTTTATACTTCATTAAGTGCTGTATGTCCCTTACACTCTTTTCAGTATTGAACATTATTTCTTAATAGTGATAATACCTATATCTATAGACTTGCTTTTTTCATCCCAAAGGTATTCTTGCAATTATTTATATATTTTACCTATTGCCTTTTTAAATTAAATTTTTCAAAATGGATCATCTAATAAATTATTTTTCTTTGATGTTTTATTCTATTCTGGTCTGATTCACTCATTCTTGAAAAAATTGTTTATGTTGAATCTTATTAGATATAAATGATCTTAAGTAGATAAAATATTATTAAGAAATTTTTTTTACTTTAGTTTTGTTTTCCTATGTTCTGTGTAAATTCTATCACTTGAAGTATGAATTAAAATTACTAATTTCAACTTATTATCATAATTTTGTAGCAATTGACAGGATAGAGCTCCTCGTCACAAATGTACATTTTGCCTGGGTTAGGCTGTCGATTTTCTCAGTTAAATTTTTTCCTCTTTGATGGTTCAAATAGCATTACTATATCAAATATTGGTTATGTATAGGTGACAAAATAGGAAAAGTGCTCTAATTATTCAGGATATTGTTAATTATCTGAAAATACATTAATAAATGGGAGAAAATGCTTCCAAAGATTCAATTTGTTCATTATTTTGAAAGCTAAAATGTTGAAAGTCACTACCACGTAAATCAAAATGTTGATGAAATAATAGGTAAGATAAATACTTCTTATTAATTAAAGAGTAAGCAACCACATTTTCAATAATTAATTTACACTCTAGATTGTCTGCCTAAATGATCTCTCATCACTGGCCTCGCTGGGATCCACCTCTGCCTTCTCCCATCCGTTAGGGACGTGCTCCTGTATGGCCTCTCGAGTCCCACACTCCTTCATTGTAGATTCTCTGTCTTTTACTTCACTATATACCAGCCAACACCTGTGGAATGCTCTTCCCATTGTGTGATCTGAATAAAAGGGCTGAGTGACAGCAATCCCCAAGCCACCTACAAAGCATGGAATTATAGTAGTACCTTTACAGTAGAACTGTACATTAATAAGGTATCAAACAGAGGGAAGTTCAAAATAATAAAATCAGTGAAACATGATCATGTGTACTAGACTGTCATTTTTATTAAGTGATTATTTTTCTTTAATTAATATCAGAATGATAGCTCAAGAACATTTCCTTGATTTAAAATGAAATATAGTATATCTCAAAGCTCAATTCAATATAGAGAACTAATATTCTTACTACTTTAAGAAAATACATTGCTCTTTGGGATAATGAAATTTAATAATAAATTATCGTTTTCCTGTAGTCTTTAGTGTGGTGAATTCTGATAGTTCTAACGGCTTTTAGGATGAATGAGCCCTTAATAAGGGATTTGAAAGGTAATATAATTAAAGCGGCAAAGAAAAGTTTTTTTAGTGTAGAGTTGTATAAAATGCAGTCAAGCTGATTCATAGAATAATATTAGAATAAGGCTCTATTCCAAACCAATAAAGGTCTGCATGTAACAAAGCCAACTAGGTCACTGTGATCATTCCAGCACATTAATTGCAAAACGGTATGATAATCTGAAGCGTACAATTGGTAGCAGTTATGAAAATAGAAATAATATGGATCAAAAATGTCAACTTACTTATGAATATGCACTTTAAGCATAAGGCAAAAACTTGGTAGGTGAAAAAAGATATCTATGAGCAGACTAATTAGGTATATGAATAAATTAGATGTACAGTTTTCAAAAATGAATACTTAAATCCAAAACTTGATTTACATGTACCAATATATTATCTTATACTCATTCAATCATTAAATCTTCAAATGGAGCACTTACTATGTGTCAAGAAGTGAGTTTGCTGGGCATTTAAGATGCACAGTTGATCTAGATCCTCAAGAATTTTATTTTCAATAAGCAGCTTCCTATGGCATAAAAGAGAACTTTCTATAGTGTCCTAATCTCAAAGTAGCTATTTGCTCCCTTAAACAAATTCCATTCTCAGTATTTCTAGTTCAGAAGGCATTGTGGGCCACCACCAGTTTCAGCTCTGGGAATTAATTTTCAAGTAACTTTATAATTTTGTCAAATAAATTTTAAATCTATTGCAAAAGAATTAAAGCAGAAGAAATTCACTTTAGAGAGAGGGATGTTAATATCTATGGTGTCTACATGATGTCTATCCATCTCTTTTACTTGTGCATTCCTCAAATTCCACCTATGAATACCTATAAGGAAAAATGTACCTTATCACTATTCACATATAACATCAGGTATATAAATTAAAATAATAAGAAAGAGTAAAGACCATCAAGACCAATTGTTTTATCTATGCCCTATCTTTAATAAAATCACTGCCCAATATGTACATAGACATACACACATTTCTACGTGTTACGATAGAAGTATTTTCAAAAATTAAACTGTGATAAAATCCTGTAGACAACATTTCAGGTTACATTTATCACAAAATTAGTTGCTCCTTGAAGTTGACTTCCACGTAGCCAATTTGAAGTGAACGTAACAGACACTTATGGAAAAGATAAATCACTTATTTTAATATGGAACAAGATTCAAAAATGGATTTCTTACTGATATGTTTAAGGAAATAGAATAAAATGAACACATATCATGTTAAAAATGAAGGCATTTCTTCAAAAACCCAAGAGCTGTTCCCACACCTACGTGTCTGAATATGTCTGCCAATAAAACACTTCACCGAGCCAGAATGCCTCATGTTCAACGCTGATGTTTAAACATAAATGTTTGTTGAACTACTTTCCAATGTATGCAAGTGTTTCATCACCAAAAGATTGAAACTTTCAGATACAAAAAACATGTTTGACAGTCAGCAAAATTTTAGAGATATCAACTAATATATTGCAATTTTATGAAACATTAAGACAAGAACAACACTTACATACTAGATCAGTTTTTCTGGTAATTTCCTATTAAAATAATTTTATAACTTGAATAGTATTTCTAAATTAATATATTGAATCAGTTAAATGAGAGGAAGGAAAATGTTTAAATATATACATACACAGACATATATACAAAAACAATTTTCTTATGTTCACCTTATGATTGCCTTTGAACAGTTTCATTACCCCAACTCTCCTTTTAGTTTCAGTGTAGTATAATTCTCCTGAATAATATTGCAATATAATTCTCCAGGTATATAATTATATTATATTAAAACTAAATATATAATATGATCTTGTGATCAGTAAGCCGTAATAATAATGGAATTCCCTTTGAAAATTCAGTTTGAAAGCATTCTCTAAGACCTTCAAATTTTACTTAAAATAAAATTTCAGCCACATTAAAACACACACACACACACGCCCCTCTTCGAAACACGTATCTCTCAGATATAGGCAGCGATATCTTATGTATTTCTTTACTAACTATCCACCTTCTACTAGGCAAATCTAGCTCTTTATTATTGTGTCTCACCATCAAACATCAAATTTTACATTTGAAAATACACATTTTAGTCCTTTCCATACGTTCAAAAATACATTTTGCTTTTTAAGTTTTCTCATAAGCTGTAATGGTTAAGTTCTCAGATACTTTCATTAGAGGTCCCCCATATTAAATGTAGCTTTAAAATACTGCTTTTGCATACCCTTCTGTAGACATTATGAATATTTAGCTTTCCTTTTATCTTGTCAAGGCAAAATAAATGCCCTCATTGTTGAATTGTATATTCCACTAGGCCTGCAGTGTGACCTAAAGCTGATATTGACAGTGATGCATAGAAGAGAAGCATACACTGTGTTTATCACCTTATTTTTAAAAGTAAAATCACCTTAAAATAGTTTTTGATCCAGATTTATTACTTTTTTAACTTTTAGAATAATAGTTATTTAAGGGGTAAATATCACTTTCATAGGAAAAATAGCATGATACTTCCTTTCTTCAGAGTGCACAATGTCTGAGTTAGAATACTGTAAAAAACAAAAATGATAGGAAAATATGTAGCACATGTGTATTACAAATTGTGCCCTATTCTTTTACTCATATATGAAAATTAATTAAATCTTGTGATGTAGGTGATATTTTCCTTAATTTATACATGAAGAAATCATGGCTCAGAGCATTTAAGTAACTTTCCTAAAGTTATACAACCCATAAATTGGTCTGGCTGGGCATATCTGGTTTTCCACAACACCGTGGTGCCCAAGAGAACACGTGTTGTCGAAAGGTATATACAGCGCCCTCAGTACATAATCCCATAGGCAGTATGGTGCAAGTAAATATGCCTGTATAAGTGTATGCAGCTCTCTATACAGACAATCATTTTTGGTTTATATTTTAATCTAATTTTGGTTTCAAATTTTTCAAAACTGACTTGTTCTCAATTACAGAAATAAAAATGTTGCTCCATGTACCTCAAAGCTACCCACTAATATGAATCTTAATTAATCTAAATTAATATGTTCTTTATAGTCAGTGTTGCTTATTCTCTGAATGATCATGTGTATGAAACCAGTGCATACTTAACCATATTTATAGGAGAGAACGTGGTGTCACCACCATCACCATCATCATCATCATCATAATTATCAACAGTAGCCATCATCATTGGTCAAAAAATCAGAGTAAAATTTGTAGCAGTAGATGAGATTTACGTTATGGCCTGACACATCCCTATTCCTAGGTCCTGGTAGCTAATACTTTTTCTTTCTTTCTTTCCACAAATATTTATTGAATGTATAAAGTAAAAATAAACATAATAAGGATTAAAATGTATATTTGGTTAATTTCTATTAACTGAGACTTCTCCCTTCTCCTGAGTAGTATGTGTACACTTAAGCTTGTGTTATAATGTAATCAAAATCTAGGATATAAATGTATTCAGTTCAATATTTTATTGTCTATGTTTCATTTTCTTTAAGACATTTTCGCTAAGTGGTTGCTATTATTAAATGATCTTTATCATTTTTCCATAATATTTCAAGGTAATTTTTGTATATATGTTGAAATATTTTTTTTATGTTTTATTTGGGATGTCTCATTACATTGAGCTGGATGATCATCATTTATTAAAAATAAATAGTTCTCTTGATTTATAGGTTTTTCCCTTACCAATTTTAAATAAATTTTCTCTTAATCTAAAATGAGTTTGGAGTAATGTTTTGGTAAATCTTTATGTTGAATTAACGTAGCTAAGAGAAACAAGATTAGTTAACACTTCTTTACTTATGAGTTGGTTAGATCAGTTTGATTGAATGTGATAGAAACTCTTCCTGAATAAGCTTAAGCAAAACGAAGACATTCTGATAAATACTAGGTACTCTCTCCTGACCATGAAACCAACAGGCCTCAAAATCAAACAGAATCGTGTTTCTGAGGTTATAAATATCCTGTCTCCTACTTCTTTTTCTCTCTGTGTATTGACTATATTCTTGGATTTGGCAGAATGTTTTCCTCCACATGGCAGAAAACATGTCTGTTAACAGTTCCTGAATTTTCTGTCTCAGAGATTCATTCACCTAGTGATAAATAGCTTTTTCTTTAAAAATTCTCATTTCAGATTTATCTGGAAGGAAACATGACCAACCAAGCATGAGTCCAATGCCCACACAAGATCAGTTGTCAGAGGATAGGATCAAAATATGGAGAATAGTGTTCTTATAATAACCATGTTGCTTGACATGGTCAGTTGTCAGGAGGAAGACAGTGCTTAGATAATAAATTTCATTACGTTAGCCTTTGGAAGAAGACCTGGCGTCAGGCAATGTAGCCCAATGACCATATAATTATGGACCATGCACATACACACAGCACGTACACAATTAATGCAGTGAAATTACATGTTATTTAAGGGGAACCAATTAGAGGAAAGGTTACAGGGGTTTTACTTTCAGAGAAAGAAGCATGAATCACTAAGACAGACTTTTTCATGCAAATTCAGAAATAATAAACTTTTTGTAAGATGGCTCTCTCAGCTCTGATAATAACTCTTTTCTTGTAAGTTTTCCTGTAATAAAGAAGTAGAACTCTGAAAACTACATTTTACAGACTGATTTGCTTCTCAAGTTCAAGATGTCACCCAATTCTGCCAAGAAGAGAAAGCTACAGACAATTGGAAGAAAGATATAAACACTTATCTTAAGCATAATGAAGAAGGCACTGGGTTCTTCTGGCACGGTACTGTTTGATCCTGTAGTTTATAGTGCTATACCACAGAGTTGAGTAGCAGGAGCTTTGCAGAATGGAATTTTCCCTACAAAATCTGGGGAATGGTTGCTATTTTTCCTGATTGCTGCTGTTCCTAACCTTAGCTGTAACTATACAATGGGTTTGTGGTAGTGAATTCTGCTTTCATGACCACCCCAAAGAGTCTGTAAACTGTCATCTATTTCAGCAATTCAAACACAAAAATAATTATAGCCAAAAAAGAACAAAACGTCAGAAGCATAAAATAATAAATAATCATATAACTTGAGTTTTAGTATATTGACTAGAGATTAGCTGATCTAAACTGTATTCTTCCTTCATTTGACTCTCACTTTCCTCTGGGGACCAGCTGGCTAGCTTTGGTATAGGATTCTTATGGTGGTAACAGAAGCTTAAGAGACACAAGTTAACATATGCAAGGACTCTTGAGGTCTTGGCTTAGAATTGATATGCCATCATTTTTGTCTTAGCCTGTTGAGCACATCAAGTCATATCACCAAACTCAGTCAAGAAATAGAGAAATATACTCCACCAATTTAGTGAAAGTGCACACAAAGTCACACAGCAAAGGGCAAGAATATAGGGAGAAATGAAGAATTTGGTCCAACACTGCATTTGAACACAGGTGCCTAATATCTTTAAATGAATGACTAATATGTATGTAAGTCTTCTTGTATTTAAGAAGCCAGAGCCCTGAAAAGTATAATTTCCAGACTGCCTTTCTTCTCAAGTTTGAGGGTTGATCCAGTTCTGCCAAAAACAGAAAAACCACAAAAAATTGTCTTCCACTTTCAAAGCAGGGTTCTACAAACTGGTAGTGGATGCTATGTTTTACCACACAAATATACCTCATCAACACTTGCCCACTTAATAAATGTTTATACTGCCTTTTTGATAATATAAGTTACAATTGTTAAAATTTAGAGATAACCCTAAACAAATAGAAATACAAGCTTAACTTCCATAAAGCACCCAAGAGGAAAAACATTAAGAGAAAATTTAATTGACCAAGCACAAGACAGAAATGGAGAAAAAAAATAGAGGTAAAGCATGGTAAATAATTAGCCTGAGGTAAGATATCAGAAGTGTATCTAAGTGTGTTGGACATTTTGATCAATGAGACAGACAATCAGGGTGGCTATGATACTGTCAAGGGACATAGTTAAAATGATGCACTGATGTTGCAAATAAAGTAAGGAAATGCAATAAACCAAAGAAAGAAATCTGCTACTACAATTTCAGACAAAATATAATTGAGGATCAAAGACTAATAAGAATAAATATAAGCAATGAATACTTTTAAAAAACTAATAACAACAGTTTAACAATGTGATTTTGTAAAATATAAACCCCAAAATGACAGTTACAAACTTCTGTTAGTCATCACAGCATCTTTCAAATTAACCTGTTGCAAGCAGTAGAAAATGTGTAAAGCGGTAGAAGATTTGAACAAGGCAATGATAAAATTTGATCTAGTTAATATATAGGAAAGTCTGTATCCTTCAAAAAGAGTATATAGTATTTTCAACAAAATTTTTAATGTTTCAAATATGACTATACCCTAGATCACAAAGGTTCTTGACCAATTCCAAAGTTATAGTGATCTCAACAATAAAGCAATTACATCAGAAATTAAGAAAGAGGTTGTAGGCAAACCCTTTATTTAAAAAAAAGGAAGGAGACTTTTATAAATAATTTAAAGTTAATGGGAAAATTACAGTTTTAATAATAAAAAAGATTTAAATAAAAGGGTCAAATATGTTGTAAGGTTGAGAATTCACAAGTAATCACTAAACCAGATTTTCTTTCTATCACTTAGGAAAAGATGATTATTAGCTTTCCTTAATATAAAAAATATATTATCTTTCACTATGTAGTCATAAATAGTTCATTATAAAAAGATTATTATTTTACTGGTACATTAGAAATTTTCTTTGTAATTGTTGACTGATTATTCCTCCTAATCATCTCAAGTAAAAACATAGTTTCTCTTTACATATTAAATTAGTTTCTGACTACATTGTTAGATCATTTCCAGTGGAAATAAAACAACACATCATTCAAAAGAAGGAATTCTGGGCCAGCCCCATGGCCGAGTGGTTAAGTTCACGTGCTCCATGTCGGCGGCCCAGGACTTCTCTAGTTTGGATCCTAGGGGTGGACGTGGCACTGCTCATCAAGTCATGTTGAGGGGGCATCACATGTAGCACAACCAGAGGCACTCACAACTGAAATATACAACTATGTACTGGGGAGCTTTGAAGGGAAAGAAGAACGGAGGAGAAAAAAAAAAGAAGATTGGCACAATTGCTGGCTCAGGTGCCAATCTTAAAAAAAAAAAAAAGAATTTGTTTCATAATATAATAAAACTATTACTTCACAAATAAAAGTTGCAATAAAATTATCCTTCTGAGGCCTCTGCCAAAGTGTGTTGGATATTAATTGTGTCCACTGAAGAATTATTCCTAAAAATGTTTTCTCTTAAAAGCATTATATCAAATAATAAGCATCCACTAAACTTGCAAAACATTCTCTCTAGTCCAGGATGTGATATATCCTCCTTGGAGGAAGTGATTGTGAATACAAATAATCAAAGTAAAAATAATGAAGTCCTTACAACAAGTCAAAAACTGAATAAACTGAGCCTCAACTTTTCTTGGATCCACCGTCAGTTGAAGTCCCAGGGCCAATCCACTTCCCCAAAAAGTGGAGAGCCAGGCAAATACAGAGAAAGCAAATCAGCGTACTTGAGCCTAATCCGCCAGAGCCAGGAACTAGCAGGAACATCAAATGGTAACGTGACCAGATTGCTGGGGATAAGTGTGCACAAACTGGAGAGTTAAAAACTCCTGGGGGCCTCTTTTTAAGTGGGGGGGGGGGGGGGGTGAGGGGGATGAGGAGGGGGGCACCGTATTTTCGTGGGTTTTACTTCCAGGAGCCCCACCAGCTTTTCACAGTAAAGTTCAGAGAAAAATCTCCTCACGTTTGTCAGGGGAATGGAAACAGTAACAAGTTTGAATTACTCCTAGGAGAAAAATAACCATTGCGAAATATTCCCAGGGGAAAAAATCATCATTTTTAAGTAATCCCAGAAAATTCTCCACAACAAAGTCCCCCTCAGCAAGATTTCAAAAAGGCATCATAAAACTTAGTGGATTTGGGAGTAAAAAATTATACAACCGAATCTCACTCTATCCTTTGTCTCATCTAAGGAGATTAGAAAAAAAGCTGAGAAGCACTTGTGAAGGTCACGATGCAGAGGCTCGCTAAAACTGAGACCTACTCGGAGGCTGCGAGAGCGCTTCCTCTCCCTCCACACTCTACTGACACACCCACAGGGCTCCTACGTAATAACAGTGGACTACACTTCGAAGAGCTGCAAGGGACAGACTGCTTAAAAAAGAGTTTCTAGGGAAACCCAAACACAATGGAAGAGAAAAACACACAAAGCCACTAGAAGAAATGGAAGCCTCAGACACCCTCAGTTACAGTCATCAGACACAGATGAACTCCTAGCGAGACAGACATAAAACCTCACACTAAAGGCCTAAGGGCCTCAGTTCCTATTAGCCAATGCCTTCCGTCCAGCTGTCAACAAAAAATTACAAGGCCCGTGAAAAGGCAAGAGAAAACACCAGCTGAAAAGGCAAAACGAGCATCAGAATGAGGTATGGCAGAGATTTTAGCTTTCTCAGACCAGGAATTCAAAATAACTGTGATTAACGTGCTAAGCAAGAGTTCTAACGGAAAAAGTGAGCACATGCAACAACAGAATGTATATGGATACACATACATGGGTAATGTAAATAGGGGGATGGAAACTCTAAGAAAGAGTCAAAAGGAAATGCTGGAAATCAAAAACACTAACAGAAATGAAGAATGCTTTTGACAGGCTCATCTGCAGAGTGGATGTGGCTGAGGAAAGAAATAGTGAGTTTGAAGATATGTCAAGAGAAACTCCCTATGTGAAAAGAAAAGAGAAAAAATAATGAAAAAAAGATGGAATAGAATATCTAAAAACTTTGGTACAATTACAAAAGGTGTAATATATATGTCATAGGATATCAGAACAATAAGAAAGAGAAAGGAAAAGAAGAAGTTTTTGAAGTAAAAAGGAAAGAGAATTTTCCAAAACTAGTGACAGGAGACAAACCCAAATCCTAGAAGCTCAGAAAACCCCAATTAGGATAAATAACCAAAAAAATCTACACCTGGAGATATCATATTCAAACTGCAAAAAGCCATAGTCAGAGAGAAAATCTTGAAAGAAGCCAGAGAGTGAGGGAAAAAGCCTTCCTTGTAATGTAGCAAGGATAAAGTTTGTACCACACTTTTTTTCACAAACCATGTGAGCAAGAAGAGAATTGAGAGAAATATTTAAAATGTTGAATGACAATAAAAAACAGACAAGCAAAGAAATCTACTTTGAATTCTTGTATCCAGAAAAATTATCTTTCAAAAGTGAAGGAGAAATAAAGATGTTCTCAGACAAACAAAAACTGGAGGAATTGGCTGACAGTAGACCCGGCTTGCACGAAATGTTTCAAAGATGTAATTTAGAGAGAAAGAAAATGATGTAGGTCAGAAATTTTGATCTACATAAGGAAAAGAAGAGCAGCAGAGAAGGAATAAGTGAAGAAAGGAAATAAAAAGGAAAATTGGAACTTCAACACAGTTTGAGAAGTACTGATCTCAACTAAAAGTGAAGTGGAAAATACGGCCCTGTGGATGCCAGTATGCCTGCCTGAAGCTGGTGATGCTTGAGACACAGAAAAAGCAAAAACTACAGAAGGCAGGAGAGAATGCAATCTATCATCTGCAAAAAGAGAGAGCTCAGTTTTCCCTCTTCTTTTATATTTCAATAACTCTTGTTTCTTTTTGTTGCCTGTGCTATTTAGAGGAAAAAAAGAATCTGGTAATATGGTAGGGTTTTAGTCTTATAATTACTTATGCAAAAATTATAATGCTTCAACATATTATCTCCTTAATACACAGATAAATAATACACCCTTAGAGACAGACATACCTAGGAAATAATTAATATATTCTTAACTATGCATTTCTGTGGAGCATCCAAATTCATTCTCTATGTTATTTTAGGTTATTTTTTGATGATCAGGTGTATTTATCTCAAAAGAATGAAGTAAGCTATTCCAATTTATGTGACATTTAAAAAGAATTTTAGGGGCCTGAATTACTTTCTGTAATACTGCTTTAATTAAGATGTATTTCCTGGCATTTTATATTAACATAATGTATTCCATTATGAGTCATATTCTGGTATTTCTGGAGATTTGCAGGTACTTACCGCTGTGAAGTGCATGAAGTTTCTAGGTTTTATTTTGAGTTTATTTGTTGAAAAGTCTCTACTCAATTTTCTCACGAACATCAATCTGATACATTTGATATAAGCAAAATGAGCAACTTGAGGTAAATTAAGTAATATAGGTCATAAAATTTAAAAATGAAGTATTAATGATTCACTGAATAGAATATGGTGAAAAGCTATATTTTTATTACAATCATTAATCTTGTTATGACTTATTGAACATCCAAGGTACCCAATGCATGATAAAAATTGATCCCAGTAGCCACTCTGTTTTATGTTTAACAGTTTCATCGAGTATCACCTCTTTGATGACACAAAGTAATTATTTTTCACCCAAAGTGGCATTCGTGATATTGCAGAGATGAGATTTATTACTAAAAGTTATAAAAAATAGGCTTATGATATTGATTATAGAAGAAATCCATACTAATTTATTTTTGTAAATTACTTTGCTCTCTTTTATGTACTAATAAGTATGGGATAAGGAAGGATCATGTTGCAAGATTTGTTTGATGGCTGGGACTCAGAAATTCACTCTAAAAATGTGTATATTTTTATGATGCATATTGCTAACCTATGATCCCCCTGCCATCTCCTGGTAAAACAGAATTGTAAAGCTAGCATACACTTGAATATATTCAATTAGGTTCTTCCCAAACTCTTGTGCTTGTGCTATTCAGAATATTTTTACCTTATATACTGCTTCATGATACATCATTTAGACTTGTAGTTTTGCATTTTATTTAAATGTTTAATCAAGGAGAAAAATAAATTTATTCAAACTAGTTGACACAGAATAAGCAAACATGCACCTTGCTCCTTAGTCTCATCCTTGAATGAAGGGTTTCTTACAATTTCAGAAATCTGTAATGGTTGATGACACACTTTTAATCCTCTTTATTCGTAGTAGTGTACAGCATAGGTACCGCAGCGTGATATTTGACAATGTCTCTTCAATCTCTTCAACTGGAGATGTAGACCAATTATACAGTAAAGTAGCTGGATTTGGAGCTGAAATGAATGGATTGTTATCAGCACACAAGAGAATCCCCAGTGGTTTTTACAAGATTCCTTCCTTGTTCCTGTTCTAGTCGGTATAGTTATCAGGAAGATGCAGCCACAGATGGCATGAAAAGACAAAGCCGATGAGCTTTATCTCTTGTTCAAAACTTAGAGTTTATAGATATATTGTATTCCTCACCTAGTGCCCTGTTAATATACCACAAAATAAAAGTTCTCCAAATGCAGAGAGTTTTTTCTGTTTTGTAGGCTGTTGTATCCCTGGAATCTGGTCCACAGTA
Source organism: Equus caballus (assembly GCF_041296265.1). Taxonomy (NCBI): domain Eukaryota; kingdom Metazoa; phylum Chordata; class Mammalia; order Perissodactyla; family Equidae; genus Equus; species Equus caballus. Next base: position 116,642,645 of record NC_091685.1, on the reverse strand, counting down.
GTAGATTCTCAGTAAACACTTGTTGAATCAACAAATTATTTTGCCAGAGCAATGAGGTATATAAAAGGACTTGATATATGTCATATGACTAATAATAAACAGAGTTCTAATGTGATATTTTGCCTTGAGAAGAAAAGATTTGGAAGAGCATAATATTTGCACTACAATATACAGAAGGGTATTAGTTAAAAGAAGGATTAGACTTTTTCTGTTGATCCGATTTGGATGGTTAACCGCTTCAGCAAGATAATGTATTTTAATATAAGGGGAAAGTTTCTAATAGAGTGGTCTTTAAAAATTGCATAGCTGCCTTATATGGTAATGAATTACTTATGTAGAATGGCGTTCAAGGAGAGCTCACAGAGCAAACATTGTAAGAAGCTTTAAGCATTGGATGGTGGATAAACTTGGCCTTTATGTCCTTTGTATTCCTCAAATATGATTATAATACGGTCTTACAAAATTCATCTAACCCCATCACCACATCAAGCAGGTATTGATTTCATGAACCCAACAAGACTGTTTCAACTAAACGATAGTTTTTCGAGTCACATGTATTTAATAAAACACTTTGTTATATTTTCAGTATTGTTCTACCATAATATTTATTGAAGTTGTATCTTCAATTGTTTACTTTAGTGAATTAAAACTAAGCATGGTGCCGCTGTGCTACTGTTTAGAATATTGAAGACCAACAAGCAAAATAAAAAGGCAGTGTAATAAAGAAAAACTGGTGATACTTTAGGATACTTAGGAGCTATATTATCGTTATTCTAAACATTATTCAATAACTGTCCTGATAAGGACATTGACTTTGAATGGTATGTCATTTCTGTGAGACTCTTAATTAGATGATGTCCGTGGAGATTAAAAAAAAGTTTGATTAACTCTAAGGGCATTATGTGCAAAAACGTCTAAGGCTCCAAGTGCAAAAGCAACCAGAGTATCAATTAACCCACAAAGAAAGAAGAATGTGATAATCCAGTTTATTATATTACACCAAGCTTATGCATGAAATAAAGTATTGTATTTAAATGAGAACAATTGTAACAACTATTATTAAAGGTAATGCAAACTAAAACCATGATAATTATTTATTGGTCTCCTATTCCAATCAATTATTTTATAATACGGTATAGAAAGAAATGCTCTTTTGGCAGAACACATGTTAATATATAAGTTTGGTATTAATTTTTGGCACAGTATTTAATCATAGCTGTCCGAATACTTTTAATCACATTTCCAATAGTGGTGATATTAATGATTATTCTTATGGACAGAGTTCTACCTTCATTGCATTTTATCTTTATAAAAGACATTAAAGTGTATCTGGTTTAAATGAAGCTTTTTACAGACTAGAAAAAGGAGGTAAAAAAAGGTGAGTAACTCACCAAAGTTCTGCTAATTACTGCCGAGGGCTACTGACTGTCAGTCTAGAACTGTGTAAACAGCTCTGAGAAATGTTATAACACCTTGTGACTACATGCATCCTTGGAATTTTACAACAGGAATAAAGAAAATATCGACAGTATATAGTACACAATATAAAGCCCACGTTTTTTCAGGAATATGGCAATGAATTATTTTTTTAATTTAAAGTGAATACTGGTTGGGTTTATTATTTTTTTGCCTTATAAGTGAAACAATTAAAATGGTTATTGAAATGATCAACTTTCACAATATGTTATAACCAGGCATATTTAATTTACATCAGAATTTTACTGTATTTGTGATAGTGGATAATTAATAAATTATGTTACTGTGCAACTTCCTGGAGATTGATATTTCTTGAGAATAAGTTAGCCCCTGTAAAAGACAAATTAACACCTTAAAAGTGCCACAAATAACGGATGCAGTGAAAGCTCATGCTTTATTTTTTATATCCACGTGTCCTAAGAAATTGTAGCTGTAAAATTCTCAGTGAAACAGCAGAGAAGAAAGTGAATTGGAAGAAAGAGGAGGTAAACTGAATTAGTGTGCTACCTCAACAATGATTGAGTGCTTTCTGCCACTTAGTCACACTCGTTTATAAGTTTATTAATTTTGTCTTCTTGAGAAAGTTGCTTAACTCATTGCTTCAGTTGCCTCAAATGAATACTTGGGAATAATTGTGATCATATAATGTAAAGTTCTAGAAATGTTTCTGAGATGTTATGGTCACTCAGCTCATAAAATATTATAGCCATTATGAAATTTGCAGTGTGATTGGGAAGAGATGTCACATCCAGACAGTATGAGGTGTGGATTCCCTGGATGGACAATGTGTTGGGGGAACCCAGAAGAAGGAGACTTTATTCCTTCTGACTGAAAGAGATCATTGAGAGGCCTGGAGAATGAGAAGATTTCACTGATGATTTAGCACCTGATCTGGGTCTTGGCAGAAAAAAAAACAAACAAACAGGGACCTCTCCAGAAGATGCAATAGGATGACTGACAAACAGAAATATTCAATTGCAGAACCTATGTCAGAAATTGTGTGTCCCTTGCTTGGGCTGTTTAGGAGAAAGGGATTAGATACAAAGTTAAGTTAAGATCAGACAGTAAAGCATTATGAAAATAATTTTCACAAATTTTTAATCTCATTTTCTGAAGAACAAAACTGGAGCCATTAGCAGGGTATATTAGTTTGTATTTGTGATTTTTAAAAAAGCAAAACACGAGCACATTAATTGGAAAAAACGAATGAGAAGACTTCCCGAAGGGTGGCATGAGGAGCTTGACTTTCTCTGACAGAACAATCATCACTGCTGAAAATTAGTTTTTAAAAACACCATTTAAAAATCTCTAGACATTTTTCTAAAGACATACAACAAATGAAGAAACTTCATTCATAAAATTCTACTAAATCTCAGTAAGAAGAGTGAAAGTCTGCGGTATTCTAGTCATGCCTCACTCTCTACATCCAGCTTACAGGTCTGCCTGATGGAAGCTCTACTATAAGTGAGTATATCCAAAAACAGAGCTCTGTCTCCCCCTATCTCCCAGTCAAGGGCTCCAGAGTCTTCCAAGGAGGAGCAAGCTGCCATCATTTCTTACTCCCAGCTCTGCATTGCAGTGGCTCTATTCCAGGTAAGAACAGCTGAGAAGTCTGGGGTTCTCTTCCTCCACCTTATCCCCAGTCGTAAGACAGCAGCTCTATCTAGGTTGCTATAGGCTGAAAATACTAGGCCGTCAGTCCTGGTCATCCCAGCTCACTCAAAGGGTGGTTCCACTCAGAGGATGCAAACTGAGAAGACCAGAGGCTGGCTGCCTGCTCAGCACCCTGCTCATGAAGCAGGTTCTCACTTTTAGAGAAGTGAGCCATGTCCCTCTGCCTAGCTCCAGAATGGGGGTCTGAGGTTTTGACCATGAGGGAGAAGTAGACTGTAATAACAGAGATTTCTGAAGTTGTCCCCAAGTAAACTGACTTATTTATAACAGAGTGTAGGAAAGTTCAAGGCTGAAATGATAAAACATCATGAAGTTTACCAGAAAGAACTGGGGAAAGAGACAGCTAAGAAAAGCCCTCCTTGGATCAGAACAAAACTCAGACTTGAATGGAGTTGGCCCCTTCCTCACACCATACACAAAAATTAACCCTGAAAAGTCACATACTTAAATGTAAAAGCTAAATTAAATATAAAATCCTGAGTCATAAATATAGTAGTAAGTCTGTGTGACTTTGATAAGGCAAAGCCTTCTTCAATATGACACCAAGAACACAATCAACTACAAAAATTTGATAAATTGGACTTCATCAGAATTTAGTTTGTACTTCAAATGACACAACTAAGAAAATGAAAAGGTAATCAAAAAATAAAAGTATTTTGAAGTCATATTTGAGATAAAATAATTGTATCTAGAATAAGTAAAAAACTCAACTAAATAATAAAAAGACAAATTACCAAGTTAATAAATTCTCATTCTAGGTAATTTCCTACTTCTTTGCATACGTAATAATTTTTGATTGGATGTCAATTATTGTAAGATGCACCTTGTACAATACTGGACATTTTTATATTCCTAGAAATATTCTTGAGCATTTGATAGAGTTCTGCAGTACCAAAGCATCCTTATTCTAAGGCTCATTTTTATTAAAGCAATACATTTCTGATTATTGTACCAGATCCTCTATAAATTGTGTGTTTTTTCACTGTAAGGAAGGAAGACTTTTCCTCTATCCACTCTGGGTCCTTCTGGCCAGACCTATTCACATGAGACAGAATAACAGGAGAAAATTAAACAAAGCTTTGCAACATGTATACATGGGATAAGCTCAGGAAAGCTGAACAACTTGCCAAAATGGCAGAGATTCTCATCTTAAATATCCTCCTCAGCTAAAGGCAAAGGCAGATGTTGGGGGTTGGGGGAGTCAGTTATACAAGATTACCAGAAAAGCACAGTAAATAGGTAAACAAGAGTAAGGTTATTATGCAGATTTAAGTCCTTGCCTTTGTCGTTGATAAGAGTTTCTAGAGATAAGGACATCTCTTCTTCCTGGTAGAGAGAGGGAGACACCTTTACAGATGGAGATTTCCTTTACAGATGTAAATATCCTTACAAAGGGTAACTTCTACTTTTTAGAGTTTCTCTCATGTCTGCAGTTTTTAAAAGTACCCAGCCCAAAATAATCCTCATGCCAAAGAGATTTATCTTGGGGTGGCCGATTCCAATCCCCCACATCACTCATACCACTGGGGGAATAAATTCTTTTCACACTGTGTGAGCTCTGGGATCTTTCACTTTGCTTCTTTTGGATGGTCCTTTTGTCTGCTCAATGCAAGACATGCAAAATAGTCAGGAGGCAAGGTGGTAGGAGAGAAAGGACTTTACTACAGCTTGCTAGCAAGAGGGAAGATGGCCAACTCATATCCGAAAGAACCATCTCACAGAACAAAGACTACAGGCCAGTTATATACAGGGCTGATCTCTAGATGTGGGAGGTGGCTGGTCTCTGGGTGGGGCAGACATCTGATCCCAGTTCCTGATAGTCCTTTGTTTACTGGATATATATCAGGGAATGGAGCAATGCCCTATGCCCTGATCTTTCAGTTGTCATTGATGATGCCTATCAGCCCAGGCTCTCTGCCCAGGGGTCATCACATTCCTAAGGAACTCAAAAAAAGCAAAAGTTATCATCTTAAAGCAGCTAGGAGGGGCCACAAAATCTTCAGAGCATGTCTGGGCTAGTTAGTCAGAGGTCATTTAAAGTTACAATAGGGTTTCTTTTCTACAACATGGCTTCCCTTATGTGAACCTTGTGTTGAACTGGTATCACATCTGCCAACTTTGAGTTGTTTGAACATGCATGAACCAATCATTACTCAGCTGAAGACAAAGAGAACCCTCTTCAGATCTACAAATCTCTCTCTCTCTCTCTGTCTCTCTGAAGCTCTCTCCCTTCAATTTCTCTGCCTTTGAATGCTAGGCCCCTTGGTCTCCTTAGACTCCCATTTCCATCTCTTCAACTCAGAGAGACTGCCAGAATCCACTGGAATTTGTCTTCACTGTGCTGTAGACTGGAGATTGTTTCCTTTGAGGGAGCTGGGCAGTTGTAAGACTCAACTCATTTGCTTCACTTCTCTCAAGTTATAAAGTCTGAAATATGATAATTTCATTGTATCAGTTAATTATAAAACTATATATTTGTAAATATCAAAAATATTTTAAAGCAAGGTAATTTCCTCACATTTTAATATCTTGTTATTAAGAGCAGTATAGTTTGTTTTCTTCTAACAAACATATGTATATATAATTTAAAAGAGCAAAATTCAAAATACCATTAGATTTCCCCATTTTTTTCTCTCAAATTTAGTGAGGATTTCCTAGCTTATTAATTTGTAATTTTAGAAAGTCTAGATAATTTTAGCATATTTCACATACATGTATGTTGATACATTTTATTGTAATTTTCACATTTCAGTAGCAAAATACTACCTCCATTGTATATATTTGTACATTATTTTAAGCATTTCTACTGTTTAGTGTTCTAGTTTATTTCCCTGGTAGTTGTTAATTCATATAGTGAATTCCTCAGTTGGATTTTAGACAAAATTATTGATAGGTCAATATTTAACAAAGAAACCCTTGTTCTATATCAGGTAAAATTTGCTCTGTGCAAGTGCTTTGGAAGCTAAATTACTTGACGTGCAATTTTAAATGGTGTGGTATATGTTATAACCAAGAATTTTTAAAGAAATTAAATAATATGTGACTTCAGGTCACAGTAAGAATAGTGTCCAATCCAACATATGATGACACATATTGAATTCATTTTAAAAGAAAGTTATCTTAGAATAATTTATTGCTAAGAAACATATTAAACCACTTAATTCTTCTAAAAAGAGCTCTATTTTAATCCCTTACTACATTCTGAGTATTATATTTAAAGTACTAATGATATTGGTTGTGATTTTTAATATGTTGTTAATATCTTCAGTGATATAGCAACTATTTAATTTGTATAATAATCATGTCATATTTTAAGACAATAAATTCAGGTTATAATTGAAATAATGTAGTTTTAATTTATATATAATATTTGGCATAATTATCTAATTATAATCTATCTTATACTATAATGTAGATATTTCTTTCACTTGCAGTTAATTAATCTTAGCTGTCTCATTAAAATGGTAAATCCTGTAAATGATCTTTTAATTAAAGATTAAATATTTCACTGGATATATTATCAGTCTAATGAGTTTCAAGGCAAACATAGGCATTTTGTTAGGAGAGTAAAATGGATTGATGTTATGAATTAAATCATTCTCTTTTTTAGAAAAAGTATTATGAATTAAAACTTGTTTATCTTTTATTTCCTAGTCAAATACATATATACTCTAAATATTTTTCTCATATTCTTTGTTAACTAAAAAATTCCTTTTAATAAGTAGCCAGGAGGTTAGCCAACATAAAAAATACACTTTAAATTAACATCAATGATGACATTTATTTCCATAAAAGATGTCTAATTAGCCAAGTATTGCTGGATTCCTTCCAAAATTCAATAATACAGAAACTGTGGGACCCCTCTGGAAACTAACATAAGCACAAGGAGTGTCAGAAGGGAATCCTTCATTTCTTTACCATTTTTTACCATACTCTAAATTTTGAAATTTGTCATTATGTAGAGTTGCTTCACATTACAAATCATAAAAATCTAAGAGTACAATCACACACCCTAATCTTTTGATTTCAAATTATTTCTTTCTGTTATATTCACTAGGATTCGTTTATTAACTTTAACAACACCTCTCATGGAATGCCTTGTTCTGTTTGTTTCTGTTTACACAACAGTATATCAGACTCCTTCTCATTATTTATTTTAAGTACTTTGTTGTTATCATCTCAATCCTATTGTCCCAATTTATTTCTTATTTATGAGAATATTCCCATACTGGATTAATATAATTGTAACAAACTACTGGAAAGATGTGATACTATAAATTAGTGCCTCCTTTTTAAAATCCTTTTTAAATCACTCCTTCCCCCAAGAACTCTTTTGAGACATTTGATTTCTTAATCTTGCCCCTCCATGGAATACTGTTTGTTTTATATTGCATGTGTAGGGGAGGAAGAGAATTCCTCTACCTATTCTAGGTCCTTCTGGCTAGGCTACCAATTAAATTCACGTGAGACAGAATAACAGGAGAAAATCAAACAAAGCTTTATAACATATGTGCATGGGAGAAACCCAGGAAAGCTGACTAACTTGCCCAAATGGCCGAGCTGCCAGTTTAGATATCATATCCAGCTAAAGACAAAGGAGGATGTTGGGGGTGGGGGGAGTCAGCTATGGGAGATACCAGGAAAGCACAGTGAGCAAGAGGAAAGTTATTATGCAGATTTAAGTCTTTGCCTTCTGCCTTGATAAGAGTTTCTGAGATAAATTCCTCTTCTTCCTGCTACAGAGAGGGAGACACCTTTACAGATGGTAATTTCCCTTACAAATGTGAATGTCTCTTACAACAGGTAACTTCTGCTCTTCAGAGCTTCTCCCTTGTATGCAGTTTCTTAAAAGTAACCAGCCCAAAATAATCCTCATGCCAAAAAGACATATTTTGTGGTAGCCAATTCTGATCTCCCATACATGTATATCTGTGCATTATAAATAAACAAGAGTAAGATTTTTTTCACTCCCACAAATCAGTTTTGTCTCTTTGGGGCTGTGTCACTCTCTTTGATAATGTGTGCTATAGATTTACCTTTGCCTGTATTCAACTTTATACGAATGGAATCTTGTAGTATATGCTTTTCTTTTTAGTTCCTTTCACTTAACGTTTCATATCAGATAGTTCCAACTTCTAAAATTCATGGAATGCTAATTATGCTGCGTTGTTCCTGCTGAAACTCACTCATAGTAGTGTCTTCTTTAGAATAACTCTTTGCCAAGCACACGGTCACAAAAAATTTTCTCCTATTTTTTTCTCTAGAATTTTAGAATTTTACATTTTATAGTTATATCTATGATCTATCTGGGGTTAATTTTTTAGAGGGGTGGTTTTAGGTCAAAGTTAGTGTTTTTTCTCCTGATATTCAATTATTTAGTACCATTTTGGAAAAACTTATCCTTTCTCTATTGAATGGTTTTGTACCTTTTTGACAAGTAATTGACTATATTCAAGTGGGTTTTTATCTGGATTCTATGCTAATTCACTGATTTATGTCTATCCTCTCACTAAGAAAGACACAAATTAGTGGCCAGCCCAGTGGCCGAGTGGTTAGGTCTGTGCGCTCTGCTTGGGCAGCCCAGGGTTTTGCTGGTTTGGATCCTGGGAGCGGACATGGCACCGTTCGTCAGGCCATGCTGAGGTGGCATCCCACATAGCACAATCAGAGGCACTCACAACTAAGAGATACAATTATGTCCTGCGGGGCTTTGGGCAGAAGAACAAAAAACAGGTTTGACAACACTTGTTAGCTCAGGTGCCAATATATTTTTAAAAAAATAGCAACACAAATTACTTTACCTTTATACTAAATTTTGGAAACAAGTAATAGGAATTTTTCAACTTTGCTTTTCTTCTTAAAGAAGTTCCTTTTCCACCAGTTAAAGTAAGTTGTTTAACTTACAAATATTTAAAATTTTCCAGACATATTATGTTATTGATTTCTAGTTTAATCTTACTTTTAAGACATTTAAATGCATTAACGTGTGCTTTATGATCCAAAATATGGTCTATCTTGACAATGCAGGTGGCAGAGGATGCAAGAGAATAAAGAGTGTTTATGATACTTTTGCAATAGAAAGCAAATAATCATTATAAACATTGAAGGATGGGATGCATTTCAAGGCATTGGAAGCCTTGAAAAAAGATGATAGACTCAGAGAAGATAACTCATCTCAAAATCTATGAAGACCTCAAGACTGTTATGAAAATTTTAAGAAGATTCTTATTTCTTGCATATTCAGGGCAATAATGATTTTCAGTGCAATTGCTGAAGATAAAGTGTAGAATCTGATTATATGCAAAGATAAATATAACTAGAAACTAAAATGTGCTTACTATATTGACTCAACAAGAAAGGCCTTAAATCTCTCAAATTCTGACCAAAAGCTGCTTCCACTGTAAACCATGAGAAATAGTACCTCAGTCTGCATCTCTCACTTTGGGAAGTCTGAAAAATACTTTGACATTCCCATATTTCATTTTGCATTTCATAGGAACATAGGATTTTTTGCCCAGTTCAGTGTTTCTCCATCTTTTCTTAATTTTCCTCCTCCTCAAAAGTCTTTCAAAATATTTTTTCCTAATACCATAGATATATTGTGTATCTGTTTACTTAATGTATATACATTTATACTTTATACATAAAAGAGAAAGTATAAAGCTTACTCTTTTTCTTCAAAGCAAGGTTAGTGATTAAATAAAAATTTTAAGTCAAAAGTGAAGTTAAAAATTTAAAATCTATTAACATTTAATTTATAACTGTATTTATTGAGTAACTTTTAATATGCTTGAAACAAATTATATCTCTTGATGAAAATAAAAGCGAGTAATTAGGAACAATCTAAACCCAAGTGGTTTGTCAATTTTCCTAGAATTAGTTCTATTTTTTCAGTAAAGTACATCTCTCGGCTCTCCCTTTCCTCCATGGACTGCTTCCTTGTGATTCAATTTATTTTATTATTAGAATTTGTATAACAAGGTAAACAATTTCAAGTGCAAAAATTTAAAATATCTTTGGGGTAGCCAAAGATGGTAGCTTAGAGAACAAAATTAACTGTTTTTTCTTTTTGATTTAAACACCTCATAAAAATCACACATAATTTAGAGATCAAAATTAAAATTACATTTAACTTTAAGACATATTTACTAACAGAACTTTTATATTTGCAGACATAAAGCACTATACATACTTCAGATTGAGGCAAAAATTCTGAAGGCAATCCCAGATTTATTGACACTCATGCAGTTCTCTCAATAAAAATAAAATAGTGGCTAAGAGGTAAATTAAAAACAAAGCATTTTGGGGGCTGGGCCAGTGTCATAGTGGTTAAGTTTGTGCACTCCGCTTTGGCGAGCCAGGGTTTGCTGGTTTGGATCCTGGGCACAGACCTATGTGCTGCTCATTGAGCCATGCTATGGCAGCATCCCACATAGAAGACCTAGAAGGACTTACAACTAGGTTATACAACAATGCACTGGGACTTAGGAGAGGGGGGAAAAAAGAGAAAGATTGGCAACAGATGTTAACTCAGGGCCAATCTTCCTCACTAAAAAAGCATTAAAAAAAAGAATTTTTTCCTTCTAAAAATTTCATATGAATTCATTGCTGAAAAATATTGTCAAACATGAAAATCAGCCATGTAGAATCAATGACCTTTTCTACATGTTGACTATAAGGTAGCTATGATCATTGCATTATAAATTAATAATTATAAAATGGATATTACGCACTAGTGATATCAGATCAAAACTGTTTTTGTTACCATTATTGTTAACCATGTTCTAAAATGGTCAATAGTATATTAGCATTTGTTTCAACTTTTTAATTATGTAATTAGAAAGTTTAGGGATTACAAGATCTCTCAAAAAAAAGGTTTAGTATTTTTAATTCAGGTGCCAGCAAACTTTTTTGTAAATGGCCTAACAGAAAATAGTTTAGGCTTTGTGGGTCATACAGTCTCAATTCTGCCACTCTAATGAGAAAGCAGCCAGACACAATATGGAAACTAATCAATGTGGCTGTCTTCCAATATAACTTTATTTGTAAAAGTGAAGTTTGCCATACAAACTGACATTTGCCAACCCTATTTTAATCAATAGTCCAGGAATAACCAAGCAGTACTGAACTTTAATTATGGAGCTATGCTGATGCATTGGAACTAGTCTTCCTGAAGGAAATATCACTTCCAATTTAATTTCTCCTCAATGTATCCCTGCATTTATTCATTCCATGAAGATTTCTCAAATATCTAGTAGTTCTCAGACACCAAGGTAGAATATATGTGCACAAAAATGTACAACAGTTGTACAACTGTTAGTTAATTTTAGTTGTTTTCAAAATTAAGTCCCACTTAATGTTTATTTCCAAGAACCCCCTCCATATGTAAAAGTAACTGATAAAATAAAGTTGCAAGCATTTTCTCATTTTACAAAATATTTATTGAATCACAGATTTTAATAGAAGAATGTCAAAATTAAATTAGCATTGAAATCTTCCCTGACAATTCATATCAGTACCACATTTACTGGTGATCATTAATAAGAACTTATTACTTGCATATTCTCTGACAGATTATTTCTGAGTTTTCTCAGAAATGACTAGACAAGGGAAGTCAGTGCTAAAAAAGATAGATGTTGGGTGTGGTTTTACTGACCAAGCTTCTCTTCAGAGATAGTCCCAAGGTAGTAACCTTTTAGAAAGAGAGTTGAATGCACCAACCACAGAGACTGATAAATGAACAAGCAAACTTGAGATATGCACAAATAGACACAATACAATACAAATTTCAGATGATCACTATTATCAATAAAGAAATGACAAAGAATGATGGCTGAACACTAAACAATGAATTGTGATTAACAATATACTTATTAAAGTCTGCCAGTTTGACATGCGCCAAGAACTTTGGGTTTTATTCATTACAGAGAGATCCTGGTATTGAAATGTCAGTATCTAATATGTTATAGCAGTTCTCTAAGTTATGCTGTCTAACTCAATGAAAAAAATGTGATATTTTACATATTGGCAGAAAAAGAACTTTGACTTAAAAAAAGTAATTGACTTTTCAAAGGCTTAAAAAAATGTGAAACATTTATTTTATTGGAAAATACATTTTTGAAAAAACTGATATCTAGTTTTTACAAAAGACACTCTTGTAATAATTTGACAAGTGTATTTTTATATGTAGGCTTATTCAGTCCAGGAATAGCTCCTTGTTTTGCAAAACACTCATGCATTTCTTAATGTGGAGGTTTTAATGACAAACACTCAACTCAAATAGTTGGAAGATTAAATGAATGACATCATATACACCCAGTTGATGAAAGCTTGTATTCAGTAATCTTTCGACTTTTTGTCCTATTATTGGGATATTAAAATTAGGAATTTGTTCAAAGGGCTAAGGAAAGGATTTAAGTGTAGCATACTCTCGTTTTTATTCTTCTTGTGAATAATGATTTGTTTTTCGTGTTTTTAATCTCCCAGGAAGACTCCGAGGAACTTCCTTAGCTACCCAGGCCCTGAATTGCCATAATGGGTCTTCTGAGTGTGGGTTTTTGAAAGACCAAATGATAAATGAAGCTTTGGCTCAGATTCTGCTCTCAGCAAGACCAATGAGAATACTGAAAAACTATGTTTTTATTTTCTTCATTCCCAAGTGGATAATTGAAATACTCTTAGTAGCTGGCAACACTCTCACACTAGTTCCCTGACCTTCAGATAAATAGCCATTATGGTAAAATGGCCAAGTGTAAGCCCCTGAAATTGCCTTGTGCCCAGACAATAAAGTAAATGCAATGCAGTGTTCCGGGAGGAATTGCAGGCATTATCACACTGTAAAGGAGACGCTAGCACTATTGTATCTTCCTTCAATCCATTCATATTGCCTCAGGGGAAATCAGATGTATTATGAGAGATAGTAGTGAATTAATATAAACTTAACCAAGTGGTAGCCCAGCTGCACCTGTTGTACTGGACACGGTGCATTAATTGGATAGATCAATATGGCCCCTGGATATTGCAGACCACAGAAAATCTTAATATCCAGGTGGAGTAAATACAGTTCTTTAAAGGTATAGAACTAGACAAAATAAGTGATTTTTTTCCTTAGCCTAAGGCTTTAATATTTTCTATCTGATTCCTTTTATATGTCTGCTAAAAGAGCTAAGTTCGTATATAAAGTTTACATTGTAAACTTAATTAACTTTGCTTCCTTTGGCAACGTGGTGATATGAAAGTGTTTAAAATAGAATTTTCCCTTTGAAATCGGTAGAGCATACAAAGAAAATTTGGTTTATTTCCCAATGCATGTATCCAATTTCTACAGAGCTTTCCAAATACTAAAAAGTCTTCGGGTGTTTTTATTCTATTCACTTGCATTATTGGGTGTTTTTCAATCTTGCCCCCTTTAAATGACTGACCATTCAGCCCTCCACATTTGTGGCTTTCTTTTGTTTTTTGAACTTAGATGATAACCTAATGCAGAGATAATCTTTCTTCCTAGTGATATCACTTTATATCTATACATTTTGCAGTCAACTCAACTAGCATGGATCCTAGCTTGCGAAAGACCCAGAGTTAAAGTCAGCTGTACGGCCTGGATGAATGAACAACAATATTCCACCTTGAAATACATTCAGATGTGGTTTACATAGATTTGTGCTTATATTTGAAAGTAAAGACTGAATAAAATAGTGATAGTTTTATTTTCTGTTTCAATGCAGCCCCTTTAAATATAGACGTAGTTCACTGTTGACACTTACTGCTATATGCTAGGAATTTATGTCAAAACATACAGAAGAAATATAGCAGAATATTTTATCCAAATATTAGTAAAAATGAAAACACAAATATACCTTAAAAATCTATTTAAATATTTAGTCAATATCTCACAAAGATTAGACAGAAAGTTGATCAAGGTTTTAACTCTTAACCATAATAAGTCAGCTGTGACCTACTGTCAGATTTCAAAAGTTTAGTCTTCTAGTCATTTTTAACAATTTTCAGACACCGATTTATGTACCAGTAATAAAATAAATAATATTAGCCATTAGTGCAATGAACAAATGATTTATTGAAGAGTATCTTGCTAAGTCAACATATATTTCGAAGTTTTATTTGCTCAAAACATAAGAATATAAAGGGTGCAATAATATAAATTAAATTAGATAACCTGATGATGTGTTGGGATAGAAAATATTAGAAAGCTCATATTAAATACTTAAAGTGTATGCTATTTGGATTTGTTGAGGAAAATACAATAATAATCAGCTAAAATATATTGAAAGTAGTTGCCACTGGAATACAAAAATTATCTTGGAAAGGATGTGTATTAGTTTCTGTTGCTGTGTAACAAATTATTCACAGCACTAACAGCTTAAACAGCACCCTTTGATTATCTCACAATTTCTGTAGGTCAGAATTCTGGACACAGCATAACCAAGTTCTCTTCTCAAAGTCTCTCAAGGCTGCAATCAAGGTATCAGTTGGGCTGCACTCTCTTGTGGCGCTCAGGATCTGTTCTCAGACTTACTCAGGTTCTTGACAGAATTTAGATCCTTGTGGTTATACTGCTGAAAACCTCGCTTTCTTGTTGACTGTTAGCAAGGGGTTGTTCATGGTAAAACGTTGAGGAGGTAGAGTGGTAGGCAGCTTTCAAACTTAGCCACCAATCACTCTGCTTCCTAGTATGCACAGTCTGGAGCAATCACCACCCCTTGAAGTGTGGGCTCAATCTAGTGACTTGCTTCTAAGAAATAAAATATAATAAAATGAGGTGATGGCATTTCCATGATTAGGTTACAAAAGAAAAACTGTGACTGTCTGCCTTGCTAGCTATCTGTCTTTCGCTGGAACTCTAATGAAGCAAGATGCCACATTGAGCAATCCTCTTTGGAGAGGTCCACATGGCAAGGAACTGAGGGGACCCTTGGTCAAGGAGTCATGAGGAACTGAATTCTTCCAATAGCCAGTTAGGCCACACCTAAAGTTCTGAAGCACAGAAACTGTGACAAAACAAATTTTCTTGTTTTGATTCACTACACTTTGGAGTAATTTATTATGTAGTCATAGATAACTAGTACAAGTAGTAGTTAGACATTCTTTCAAGTGCTAGCAGTTACATGCAGTTTAGTAATTTCAGAGTGCTTTGTAATATGACACTTTGGCATTCATATAGAGTACTTTGCATTTGATTTATCCTTATGATGTATGTGTAGAGAGAAAAAGTGTCCCTTTTTTTTTTTTTTAAAGATTGGCACCTGAGCTAACAACTGTTGCCAATCTTTTTTTTTTTCTGCTTTTTTCTCCCCAAATCACCCCAGTACATAGTTGCATATTTTAGCTGTGGGTCCCTCTAGTTGTGGCATATGGGACACCACCTCAACGTGACCTGAGGAGTGGTGCCATGTCCACACCCAGGATCTGAACCCTGGGCCGCCGAAGCGGAGAGTGCGAACTTAACCACTTGACCATGGAGCCGGCCCCTGAAAAAGTGTTCTTTATATCAGTTGGCAAACTATTTCCTACAAGGTTGGATCTGTTATATTTGTTGAATTGTCAAGCAATTTTAAGAATAAGCAGATGTAGGGGAGGAAGACATTTCCTCTACCTAATGTGGGTTCGTCTGGCCGGAGAACGAATTAAATTCACATGAGACAGAATAGCAGGAGAAAATTAAACAAAGCTTTATGAGGACCATGGCCCAGGGCCTTTCGTCCCAAAGGAAGAAAGGGCACCGAAGAAGTGGGGTAGAAATGAGGAACATGTTGGAAGCTGCAGGAAAGACAATCCTTGTTACATAGGCAGTGTAGGGGAGGAAGACACTTCCTCTTCCCAAATGTGGGTTTGTCTGGCCGGAGAACGAATTAAATTCACATGAGACAGAATAGCAAGAGAAAATTAAACAAAGCTTTATGAGGAATCATGGCCCGGGGCCTTTCTTCCTGAAGGAAGAAAGGGCACCGAAGAAGTGGGGTGCACATAGTGGTTATATACCCCCAAACAGGGTGTTTCACATGTGATTGAAATGTCCCTCCCACAATAGTCACAAGATTGCCCTGTCGGCACAGTGCTTGATGGACACAGCAGGTAGTGGGTCTGCTATCTCGGTGGGCGTAGCAGGAGGCAAGTCTATTGTCTCGAGCTGGGTGGTCACAGGTGAGCACAGCAATCAGTTCCTAGCCTAAGGAAAGATGCTTAATCCTTAAAGAAATGACAACGTTGGGAGGGGGAGGGAAGTCACCTTTATCTCAAGGGCCTTTGTTCTTGTCATAGGGAATATCTAAAGCAGATATACAATGCATGCTCAATGGCCACAGTCAGGCCCTTTTGGAAAAAATAGCAAAATCAGGCTGAATTAGGCTTACACCAAATGGCTTCCTCATGTACTCCAATATATCCTTATTGCTTTCCATTTCTATTTGTCAATGTATACATGGGAGAGGCTCAGGCAAGCTGAGCAACTCACCAAAATGGCGGAAAGCACCACCCCAAATATCATATCCAGCCAAAAGACAAAGGAGGACGCTGGGGGTGGGGGAGCCAGTTACAGGAGGTTACCAGACAAGAACAATAAAGAAATGCAGATTTAAGTCCTTGCCTTCCCCATTGATTAAGAGTTTCTAGAGACAAGGTCATCTCCCCTTCTTCCTGGTACAGAGGGAGATATCTTTACAGATGGAGTTTTCCTTTACAATGTACATGTCTCTCAACAAAAGGGTAAGCAAGTTCTACTTTTCAGTTGCTTTCCTGTCTGCAAAGAAACCAGCCTCAAATAATCCTCATGCCAAAGAGACATATCTTGGGGTGGCCATTTCCAGGTCCCCACACAGATATTTTAGAAACACACGAATTTTGGAATATACTATACAGATTATTTCCCCCACTATGATGTAAGAACCATCTGAGTCAGAATGACTAAGTATGAGGCCTGGGGGAGAGAGGGCTAAAATTCAGGACCAATACCCTATAGTGAAACATAATCTCTGTAGGTAGAGTCAAGGAATCTATAGTGTAACTTTTGCATCCCAAAGCAGTGTTTATAATCAACAAAAACAAGAGCCATTGCCTATAAATTTTTATTTTAATGATCATGTTGCAAATGTGAACCAAGTCAGAAAACCAGCTTACATTTATCAATCCTCATTTTATGCATTAGCTTGAGTGAGAAATGGGTAATTTTCCTGAAGGTGTTTTCAACATCCTTGTTGATTTGTCTTTTTTCTGTCACATTGATTTCAAATATATAATGATAACCTACATTAAGACTGATTTTATCTCTCTTTTTCAAGGGTAAATGGGATGAATGATTTTTGTGAGAATATTAAGAGAGGAAAATATATTTTATGTCACATTCTATAGCATTAGAAAATAAAGGGAAAAGGTAGATAACTCTTCAGATTGAAACAAAAACTACAACGTAGGAGTGCCACCTGCCTCTCTTAGATAATTTTTTGTTAAATGTATTGCTTCTATTTTATTTTTGTAACATATATACTTTA
This sequence comes from Equus caballus, assembly GCF_041296265.1. NCBI lineage: Eukaryota > Metazoa > Chordata > Mammalia > Perissodactyla > Equidae > Equus > Equus caballus. The sequence continues at coordinate 116,624,994 of NC_091685.1, read as the reverse complement.
CGAATTTGTTATAAAATTCTATCTGGGCAAATAAGATTTACTTCATTCATTTTAATAGTTATATGTAGTTATTAGATATGAAAGTAACAATTTATTTAAATAATTTCCCTATTAATTTCTTTTTCCAGTTTTTGCCTTTACAATGTTGTAATGAACATTGTCGTATTTTTTTATACTTGTTTAAGTATTTCCAATGGATACATCATAAAGGTCTTGTTTAAATGTTGCCATGAGACCGAGACCTTCTTTGCTCCCACTGAATTTCTACCAAAATTTCTGCGTTCCTCTTGGGAAAGCAGTGTCTTTTTAGTGGTTAAGACTGGAGCATGATTCAGAGTATGCATTTTAGCTAACTTTCTAACTGTGTAAGAAATGTATTTAATCTTCCATTACCTCAGTTTTATTGTTTGTGCAGTGGGTCTGATGACAATGCCCACTTCTTAGTGTTAGTGCTTAAGAGTAAACAAGAAAGTAAATATAAAGCACTTACGATTGATCTGGACACATGAAAGGGGCCCGATAAATTTTGATGATCACCTTTATTGATGTCATCATTGTTGAATTATCATTCTGCTTGTGTTCTCCTTCTCTCTCTTCCATAGTTGGAGACACTTTGGAAGCAGGGGCATCTTCATTTTCACAGCCTAAAGCACCCTAGCACTGCTCCTGAGTGGAGGTGGGACTCAATAAATGTTTCTTTAAATTGCTGTTGAGAAGCCATTACTCAACTTTGATCCAAATGCATTATGCCTCTACCATGAGAGCGAGGGAGCTTGCCTGATCAGCATGAGTCCTGTATGAAAGCATTTCCAGGAGATCAAAATTAATGCAGAATACAGTTTTGAAAGTTCCAGCCTGGTTACTTTCCACAGACAGCACTCTCCACAGGCAGCCACTTTTAAATCTTTATTTTAATATTTACTTACATAGTTCTATATAGTATATATAGTCTGTTGATTCTGTGTTTCTTTTTTCCAATTTTACAAATTATTTAGTGATTTCCAGCTATGGAAAAATGTAATCAATCTCTTTTACAACTCCCTCCCTGCTCCAGTCGATTTTCTTTCCCCTCCAAGGTTCCCAATAAAAATTACAGTATAATATGATGTCTAGATTTAATGACTATGTAAGTATAGATTATAAGTACCACACAATGTGGTAATTAATTTTCTTGCATGTCAGGTTCACTGCCACTCCCAACCTTTGGGATTAATACAGGCCTGTTCATTGTTGCTATGTAGCAGTTAATTCTTCCTGTATAAATATTCCTTAAAAGTCTTCAACTGTAAACTTCTTTCAATGTAGTCAAACGTGAATTAGATGATTAATTCCAATTTACCCTTCTTGGAGTCATCTTTCTAGGATCACTATGCCCATCTTCTTCTCTCTGGACCTTAGCTTGCTGGACATACAGCACAGGAGCCGTCTCAGCCATTGTCTTCACCACCTTCAGGAAAGATCCCTTTACTTTTTATCTATGTTGAATCCTTTATTAACTGGATGTCATATCTCATCTTTAATTTCGTTAATTTCGTTAGCTTATTTGCTCACTTTTGTAGAGCATACCATCGCATGGCTTCCTGTTAAAGGAAGCAAGGAAAATATATATTTTAAGACCCTGTGTATTATAAAGTTCTTTTATTATAGATTTCCTGGTAGGAAATAGCTTTTTCCTCAGAAGTGTGAAATATTTACCTATTATTTTATTTCCCATTTTGTTCTTGCAAAGATTTATGCCACTGTAAATTACAATCATTTACATGCGAATATATTCTGTTTTTTTGTATTCTTGTTCTATTTTTCCTTTTCTTCTCAATGCAAGCTTTAGATCCTCTCTATATATTTAGTATTTACAAATTTTATGATGTATACATTAGATTTTTCCATATTAGATATGATGTGGGTCTTCTCAAACTGGAAAATTAAGAACTTTCATTCTGATGAATTTTAACTCTTATTTTTTTGGTACATTTCTTCACTCCAACTTCTCTTCCTCATTTCTCAAACTTCTGTTGGGAATGTTGGGCCTCCTGAAACAATTCTCTTCTTGGCATTTCTTCTACTATCTTTCTCTGCTTTCTGTAAGATTTCTTTAACTGTATTTTTCCTCTAAATACTTGTTTCCTGATTATTTTATTATTTGTTTCTTTCTTTGTCTTGAAAGAGGCTTTCATATTTGGTGTCCCTTGGTTGCTTATTCATAAAGATGACTGGAAGCTCTCGGGTTGTGTTGATGTACTGTGTGGCTATGAAGAGTGCTGGGAGGGGACCTAGACATTTGATTGTAGAACGGTCTTTCAAATGCCGACATATATCAAAAAAGTTAATAATATTTCCAAAGAAAAATATTTCCAAAGTCTGCATGCATGTTACAAGCCTAGCTGGGCTGCTGAGTGTCAGAAGGGGATGAAGAATTTAATTTACATTGTGCAAATCAGAAGTCAGCAACCCATGGCCCATGGGACAAATTCTGCCCACCAAACTTGTTTGTATTGACCACGAGCTAAGAATGATTTTTATATCATTTAATGATTAAAAAAAAACAAAGAAGGCTATTTTTTGACACATGCAAATTATATGAAACTCATATTTCATTGTCTATTAGTAAAAATGTATTTGAATCCAGCTAAGCTCATTTGCTTAGGTATTGTGTGTGGCTGCTTTTGTCCTATAACACCAGTTGTACCAACCGACTAGTTGTGACTGAGATTGTCTTGAAGCTCTCATTGCTTCACACTGCTGCTGGGTTCACTGCAAATTACAGTGATGTAGTTATAACTCAACAGCGTTTCGAATGCCACACGTATCTTCATAACGCAAGTTTGATTTTCTTGTATTTATTATCAGTGCACATCCATCACATCAAAACAAAAAAGAAAAGTGGACTTCAAACCTCATGCTTCTAGGCAAAGCAGAGTGTAGATTATTTTGTTATCTAATTATATGGCAAAGCATTTTAGTTATTATGCAACTATACTCTCGCTGGGCTAACAGAATACAGTATACATCGACATTACAAGATTAAGCATTTATCAGAAAAAATGGTCAGAAAAATTAGAAAAGCTAAAACAATATTTCATCACCTTAGAATTTCTTCAAATACATACACAAAAAAAGGGCAAAATGAGGCCGCAACCAAAGTAAGTTTCCAAGTGATTCATTTTCTAACCAAGCATTGGAAGCCGTTTACCTATGCTGACTTAATTAAATCAGGTTTGCTTACAGAAGCTGAAGAAATATATTCAGAGAAAATAAACTTAAGACTATTAATCTTCAGTTAGAACAGTGGCTTTCTAATTGAGGACATCAAGAGCAGCATCAATAGGTAATTAAAAGCAAGGAGAAGAATTTTGAGTGGTTTTCCTCGGCTCTTGCGTTGACGGAGGTTACCAATGCATTCAGTTGTTTTGTTTATTTGAGAAGTCAGTGCTAAGTTTGAAGTGATTGAAGAATTAGGCCCTGTGAACAGGCTGTGTGGAATGACTACAGGCAAGAAGTTGAGAAAACATAAATTTAGTACAACCTGAGATGGAATTTGCTAAGATGTTTTATAATTGATGGGGGTAAAAAGATGTGGGGAACAGAAAAAGGAATATTTGGACAAATGTTAAAAGCTTATAAGAATTTAAGAAGTTTAATGCCTATGGTTCTTCATTGTGTTATTTGTCAGCAGGTAAATCTGCAGAAATTGTTTGACTCTCATATATAATTAACCAGTAGAGTCAATGGTGAACTTCATTTGATCTTATGGACTTAACCAACGTCAGTTGCATACATTTTTGTCAGAAATAGAAGTTAAATATTTGGACTTGCCCTACTGCATGACTGTTTGATGGAGTAGAAGTTGTGAAGTTTTATTGCAATATTTTGGGCTTAAGGATGAAATTGAAATTTTTTATGAAAGAGAACTGCCCTCAACCACTATTATCAAACACTGAATGGTTTTGGAAATTAGCTCTTGCTGTAGACTTGATAATGTTCTTCAAATGAATTCAACGTAAAATTACAAGGCAAAAAAAGTGCTCATATGCAAAACTTATACTACAATGATGTAATTTAGATGAAAACTAATGTTGTTTGAATCACCAGTAATGTCAAACTGCTTTAGATACTTTCCATGCTGTCAAAAGTTAAAATAAAAAGTGAGATCACCATCCCACCCCCATCCCCCCAGTTTGCAGCAGATATATTTTCTGAGCTCAAACGACAGTTCCAGCAGCCTTTTTTAGACCTCAGTGGAAATGCAAAGGAAATTTCCATATTTCAAAATACATTTAACTGTTCCATTGGAGAACTTCCACCTAACCTGCCATTGGAAGTGATTAATCTGCAGCTTAATGACTTGCTAAAAGGCAAATATCAATAGAAGAATCTAAGAGAATTTGATAAGTGCCTTCTAAGCCTTGAATGAGCTCAATTAAAATCATATACTCATTGATTTACATCAGTGTTTGTCAGTACCTATCTTTGTGAAAAGACATTTTCAAAGATGAAATACAAAAAGTCTCATCACATATCATCATTAACAGATGAGCATTTGGAGTCTTTTTTGATGATAGGGAACACTAACTTTGAATTTTAATGAGGTGAAATACTAACCCCTGCTTTAGTTTGCTAGGGTGCCATAACAAAATCCCACAAACTGGTGGCTTGAAACAACAGATTTATTGTCTCACAGCTCTGGAGGCTAGAAGTTGGAGATGAAGCTCTCAGGAGCGTTGGCTCCTTCTGAGCGCTGTGAGGGAGAATCTGTTCCAGGCTTCTCTTCTCAGTGGTTTGTGAGAATCTTTGGTGTTCCTTCACTTGCAGACGCATCACCTTGATCTCTGACTGGCGGTCACAAGGCATTCTCCCTGTGTCCATGTCTGTCTCCAAATTTTTTCATTTCATAAGGACACCAGTCACGTTGGATCAGGACCCACTCTAAATATCTCATTTTAGCTTGATTTCTTCTGTAAAGACACTGTCATCAAATGAGGTCACATTCTGAAGTACTGGGGGTTAGGACTTCAACATATGAATTGTAGGGGAATACAATTCAATCCATAACTTCTTCTCCAAAAAAGAATTTTGTTCTTCTTCTTAGTAGAACTGTATTGCAAAATTTATATTCTATTATTATTATTTGCTGTCATCCATAATAATTTGTGTGAATGTGTTATATATTAGTGCCAACCCCTTGCTTCCCTCCCTCCCTAGCGATTCATATTCCAGTTACTCTGTGTTTCAGTTTATCCAGATCTGCATCCTGCCTTTGTAGGGAAGAAACGAGATCATGGCCGGAAGGTTTTGTGGGGAAGACTCCTTTATGTGCAGTTGTTATTCTTGATTTGAACTCACTTCCTCCAGCTTATAAAGACTGTAGTTGGGGTGTGTAATTCTGAAGATTTTCTTAGGTTCTAATACACAAATCACATCCATAGTTAGTTTTCAAAAACTTTTTTTTTCCCCATTCTATTAAGTCATTTACCATATATCCATCACTTTTCTGCCATCTGCCCTTCTGTCCATCAGATCTGTTGTACCCTGTGTCAGATTAAGTCCTCAGGGAAGCAAAACTGAGATAGATTAGCAGTGGACAGAAATGACCAGGCCCTAGGACCCCCACACACTCAGTGATTGTCTGGAGGAGCCTGGGAATAGCGTGGTCTCAGCATAAATGCTGAGGCAGATCCTAAAGGCAGATCCAGCTGAAGGCTGTAGGCCAACTGCACTCCCTGTAGTTGAGTGGCAAGTTCTTTCTTGAGGGGCTATCTAAACAGTACCTCTCCATTGCTGACATAGTCCATTTGTGCTTTGTGGATTGATTTATTTTTTTACTCTTATTAAAAAAAAATTTAGAGCAATTTTAGATTCACAGTAAAATTGAGGAGAAAGTACAGAGAGTTTCCATATACTCCCTGTCCCTACACATGCATCCTCTCCTCCACTATTAACATTCCCCACCAGAGTGGTCCATTTGGTACAACTACAGTGATGCATCATAATCACTCAGAGTTCATAGTTTATGTTGCAATTCACTCTTGGTGTTGTACATTCTTTTGGTTTGGACAAAGGTACAATGACATATATCCATCATTATGGTATCATACAGAATAGTTTGACTGTCCTAAAAATCCTCTGTGCTCTGCCTGAACATCTTTCCCCTGTCCCTCATGGCTTGATACTTCATTGCTTTCAGTGCTGAATAATATTCCATTGTCTGGATATACCACAGTTTACTCATCCATTCATCTACTGAAGACACGTGGGTGCTTCCAAGGTTTGGTAATTATGAATAAAGCTGTTATAACTTCATGGGCAGGTTTTTGTGTGGAAATAAGTTTCAGCTCCTTTTGGTAAATACCAAAGAACATGATCACTGGATCATATGATAAAAGTATGCTAGTTTTATAAGAAACCACCAAACTCTCTTCCAAAGTGGCTGTACCAGTTTTCATTCCCACCCGTGAATTTGCTTTTATACGGACATTTGGGACATAGTTCCTCCCAGGTTCCAGTGGGCTTTTTTCCTGAGGGAAACTTAGAAGATGAGTGATCTTAGGGAAGAACAGGCACTCATCATCTCCCTCCACAACTGTCTACTCTGAATTGCCTTAGTCCTTGGCTCTCCCTTCTTCTGGTCTCAGTGCCTTAGCTGGTAAAGGGAACTAAATGCTCATTCCTGAGGTGCCTGAATCTCTGGTAGCCACATTTCTCTCAGGTGGGATTGTGGTTGTTGGGGAGGAAAGTTTTTCCTCTACCTTCATATGTTCAATATTTGGGGACCTGAAAATTGAACTGACAGAAGGCGGATCAGCAAGAGAAAAGACATTATTTTTATTTATGCACAGACGCAGGAGTTTGTAGAGAAGATGTGACTCAAGGAGGTGGTTAGAATTTGAGACATACATCATCTCAATAGGGGAAGGGGATGAGAAAGGGCATTTACAGGAAAACAAATGAGTTTTAAGAAAGATAAATGGGCCCTTCGGAAAATAGATGAGTGAAATGGTAGTTTTGTGAAAATGTCTGTTTTGGTGTGCTACTGATTTCTCTCTAATGATGAGAGTCACTGGTTGCAAAACTATTTGGGAGAGGATTTATGACAATTGAGTTCCTTTGGGAGCCTCTGCTTTTAGGCACATAAAGGAGTTTAGAACAAAAGCCTATTCTCAAATGACTTCAGTTCAAAATAATGTTTATGTCACAGTGGTATATTCTAGACCCTTTCAGTTCACTCATCCATTCAAAAATAATTGGCAAAGTAGAAGCATCAGACAGCCTGGGTTCCATGTGTCTACCTCCCTGAACTGATTGTGTGACAGCAGCTCTATCTCTTCAGTTACCCCAGCCAGTATTTTGACTTATTTCTCACCTACTGGCCCTTGGACAAAGAAGTATAAAATTCCCAGGAGGCAGCCATAGCTAGTAGCTTTTCCTTGGCAGAGGGTAACATTTTGGAGACAAAGATAGCTTCTTTCTGCTTCTTGGAATTATTAGTGTTCTGTCCTGTGTGCTGTTTATACCTTCAATGGATTGAGGCTAAGCCCTCCAGAATTTACAGCTTGGCCAGTCTGAGAGGATTCAGTTCCACAAGTGACCATGCATTTAGAACATCAAAAATGGTTCCATGACTCCTAGGACCCAGTCACACCAGAGCTTTTTCAAAAGATGCATAAATCTGCCATGCAAATGAGATGACCTTGCCCCAGAGCCTGGATGTGGGGGCTATGTTGTGATTCCTCCAATGGGCCATAAATTCCACACGGAATCTTTTTTCTACAACCATCACCATAGTATGCAGATTTTCTGTCCCAAATTGCAGGGTTGCATGCATCAAAATCTGAAGCTGATGCAGAACCCTTTCCTGTTCTAGGCCCTGTTCAAAGCTTGCAGCCTTCTTGCCATTAGGTATATGGGCTGGAGGAGTATTCTTAGGTGAGAGAAATGAAGAAATAGTTTACCAGATGTTATGTTCTTTTGTTATGGCAGGGAATACAAGATGTATGCCCCTTTTCCCTGGGCCCCTAAAAACTTTACTGAAGAAACAGGTTTCTGATTCTTCATAAAGTTTGCTTCCAACTTCTGGAGTGCATGGGTCTCCCCGAAGCCTCCATCTCCTGCTTAGTCTTCTCTATCAGCAGGTACCATTGATGAAACAGATTTCTGTCATTTTTCTCAGGATGTTTAGATGGCCTAGGTCTCTTCAGACTATATTATGACAGAAAAGAAAAAAAAGATCAGAAACAGTTCAAATTCACATGGAATTAGCAACATGCATCCACAACTTTGTCCCAGGGCTATGTTAATGTTCCCACTTTATTTTTTTTGGGATGTAAAAAAACACATTTGGCAAATCATTGACTACCTATGATATACCTGAGGTTTTAATCTGTTCTAGGAGAGATAACTATCTCATGGATGGCAGCTACAACTGTGGCTATGGCCTGGTGAGCTTGTGGAAGTCTACAGGCCTTCTGTAACATGTAGCTGAATTATGCAGAATCCAGATACGTGCTTCGTATGGAGAAGTGCTGAAGACCACTACTCCTGCACCCATTAGATCCTTAAGGTAGCATTAATCTCTGCCATGTCACTGAATACAATATTGTTGTGATTTATTACAGAGGTTTTCTTATTTAATAGCTTTTGCCCCACAGTTCAAAGACCCAACTGGGTATTATTCCAACTGCCAAGCCTTTTGGTTTCAATTATACACATATGGGATGGATAAATGACACTAGGTAGGTCCATGGAAACAATGACCATTGCAAGCCAGATTCTGGCCAGGATTTCACCAATGCCTGGTCTTTGTATGCTCCTCTAAAAGAGAGGTCATGATGATGTTTTGGGTATCTGGGTATAAACATCACCTTATAACCTGGGGCCAACAGTCTTTGAAATTTCTGGGTTTTCCCTTTTCGCCTCTGTACAATAAATGGCTTTAGATCCTTTTAGGGAAAAGACTGGAAGAATCGTTATACACATGCATGCTATGGTGTGGCACAGCCACATAGGACATGTGGGCCTTCCTCAATTGGTTCCTGCATTCACAATCACTTACAGCTATGTGTTTACTCACTCTTGCTTTTTTATAGTACACACACATGGAGTCCCTTTTTTTGCATGATATGCAAAACCGTGAAAATGACTTTGCAATTTGAAAACATGCAAAGCATTCTTAATAATCAATAGGAAAAATTATGATTGTTCCACAGCCTCTAAAATTGTTTGTCAAACGTTAAAAATAATGTTTCTGTCAGTTATATATATGTATAAGGAAATGAAAAAAATGGTAAAACTAATATTTAGTACATTGTAATTTAAAACATTAGAAATTTTGAGAATTAAAGTGCCTTATTTCTTTGTAGAAAAATCACCAAGAATGCTTTCAACAGTGATTATCTTCTTATTGTATAACTTAAAATGTGGAACAAGCATCTTTTCTGTGCCATGTGGGATTGGCCTACTCCTTTCTACGTTTGGATCAGCTTTCAGCATTTTATCCTCTGCACTTTCAATGTCCTGAAATAACTCCTAGAGTTCCTGTAATGAAAAGGTTTTTGGCTAATATCATTTCCTCTGAAACATCTTTATCATTTTTATCGTAATCACATTTCTTATTTATGCTGATAAGTTCATCTTCACTAAATTCTGCTGCACATCTAGAGTTTCTTCAACTCCAACAGTTTAGCATTCCCATCGTTGTTCATTTCTTCTAATTGGAATTTCACTCCCAGTATGATCACCTTTTTTGTTGTTGTTGAAGATTGGCACCTGAGCTAAAAATTGTTGCCAATCTTTTTTTTCCTGCTTTTTCTCCCCAAATCCCCCCAGTACATAGTTACATATTCTAATTGTGGGTCCTTCTAGTTGTGGCATGTGGGACACTGCCTCACCGTGGCCTGATGAGCGGTGCCGTGTCTGCACCCAGGATCCGAACAAGTGAAACCCTGGGCCACCAAAGGGAAGCACACGAACTTAACCACTCAGCCATGGGGCCGGCCCCCACTTTTTAATTTTTTTGGCCACTTTCCTCTTTTGATTATGCGTTGTTGTAAAATGTCATGCGGGCTATTCAGTAGCAAATAGGTACCACAATTACACACATTGCTATCTGTATGTGAATTAAATAATCAGTGTGCATCTACGGGCTTTGAAAGGAGTAGAGTGATTGGTCACTGACCATAGTGTGTACTTGCTATTCATGTTAAGATTTGTGGACCAAAGACCTGGAAGT